>NC_052358.1:57323390-57325441 GCF_009727055.1 Benincasa hispida
AGACACATCAAGTTGTTTTGACAAAGAAGAGATAAACATTCTATTTTGAAAACTAGAAAAGCATCTTTGAGCAGAATTTTGTCATGTAGAAGAATAAAGTAGGGCTTGCTAAGAATTAGCAAGGATAGAAGGAAATTGCGATGTCAAGTAATGTGCCTAAGTGTAACATTCGAAGCAACCAATCGTCGCAAAAATAGAGGACAGGAATTGAGCATGATTGCTTTAGTAGAAGATATGCTTGAGGACAAGCATATATCTAAATTTGGGGGTGTGATAACTTGTAGAAATATAAGTTATTTATGTCACCTTATCTAGATATTGCGGCCTAAAGTTAGTAAATATGCGCCGATTGTATGAAAATTAGCCTAGTATTACAATAATTATAAATGTTTGCAATTACACCCACTAACACCATAAAGATGGAAGACAAGCCGAAATTTACTCTATTTTGTAGGAGACCAAGTCATCGCTTGCGCTCAAGGCTCACGAGAAACTGATCAACGCATCTTTGTCACATTGCGCCAGTCAATTAACAATGAAGAGATGATTACCGCAATGATGGTGCAATGCGATAGTCGGTCCAGAGCTGTGTTTCAACCGTATGCGGTAATAAAAACAACACCGCATGTGAATCCATGATCGAAAGATGCAGTTGAGCAACGCAAAAGCGGAGGATTGAGACATGTGTACAATTAACGATTGTGCAGAATTGACAGTCTGATTGCATTATAGAAGGAATAATATCCCTCCATCTTCGGAATTACCATGACAATAGAGTGGGGACCACAAGGCCGGAGTTAAAGACCTGCACCTATAAATACCCCATTGATTTCAGAGAAAAAGTATGCTACGGGGTACGGGGTAAATGCTGCAAAACTGTTGAGAAAAAAGGCTGAGTTGAGTGCTTGAGTGAAGAAATCCGGGAAGAAGACGAGATAAGGCCGAGAGGTGAGTCTCAGATCTAATCTGCCAAACACCCGATTGAAAGCTCTGTCCAAAGATCCCTACTACCAGTGGAGCAAGCCTGAGAGGGAAGCTCTTCCTACCATCAAATCCATCCTATCCGGCCAGATCTCTATCGAATCAGTGCCAAGACATTGGCACTTGTTTATATCTGTTCTATATCTTTCATCGTTGTATTTCATGTTTCCTTTATCTTTTCATTCACACATCATGTATCAAACGCTTAATAGACGTATTAAATGTTTCGATAGCTTTCATTTACCATTTTCTGTCTATTTTCGTTCACCCATTAATCACTTTCTTCATGATGTCTTCTTAATTCCTTGATAAGCAATATGAATTAACTAAGTACTTAATCTGTGTTAAAGATATAAAATGTGTTTAGCTAAGGCATGCTGGACGACATCTTCACCTGTGAGAGCAGAAGTAAAGATGCCATTCTGATCTATCGAGAGAAGGTCAGAAGAATGCGTTAACTAAAGCGAGTAGTACTTCTAGACATGGATAGGAAACACATCTTAGGTCAGCAAAAATTCATGTGGTTACCTTGTCCTATGAGACGCTTCATTCATGCATTTAGGCATACTTGAAAGAGTAGTTCTAACCCAAATCTAAGAGACTCGAGAGAGCAGAATTGGAACGCATAGGCAAGAATGGGCGGAATTAGGATACAGAGAGCTCCGTTGCTGATCCACCAAGCGTATGGGTACACCCTACAGCATAGGTGTTAAGCATAAAATTAAAGATATGATTGATGATATCTATGCCTCGAAAATGATGCGATACTACCACTAGATATGCGTTAATGGTGCGGTGTTCAGCGTAGTTATTCCATGCGTTGTCACAAGTCCTTCCATGAACCAAGTGTAATCCCATCGCAAGTTTCTCGGTGTGATTCCGAGGTCGGAACAAGCGGGACTGATTTTAGGTTATTGTGGTTATGTTCCATGAATATATCGACCAGGTTTTCAATTCTTTAAAAATGTGTTTGTACAGGTATTTAAATAAATTGCGACATAAAATAAAGTAAGCGGTAAGATGCAATAATAAATGGAAATACAATAACCTAAGCAGATGATACCAAGATA
>NC_052358.1:57328282-57350400 GCF_009727055.1 Benincasa hispida
CTCTAGTGAATAATGACTTACAATGCTTAATACGACCAACCACTTACCTTCCCGGGTAGTTGGTTGTTGCCAATCACATTCGGCGCGTTAATCCTTTCTGAACCTCTGGGCGAATCTCAGGCGAAATGTTTGATGCTTAATGCGATTGCTTAATGCGATTGCTTAATACGACCAATCACAAGGATCCGCCCTAAGTGAACCTCAGGCAAAAACCATTGATTCAACCTTGGCCGAAAACCCTGGACAAGTAGAAATTCTGCTCATCGGCTTATTTATATAGAGCATGGATTGTCGACAACATTAATGGACTGCTCTGATTCTGACATTTGGCACGTCAGTCCTTTCTGAACCTCTGCTGCTAATGACGTGGTAGGTGAAATGTCAGCATCAGCTTTTGATTTTCTCGAGGTAGATGCGTTGATGTGTTCATTCCACCAACCTTGCGTTGATCCCATTAGTATGCGTTATCGCGTAGCCACAATCATTCAATGACCGCATTCGCTTAATACCACAACACTACACGATGACCACAATCGCTTGACGAGCACAACTCCCATGCGATGGACGCATGTAGCTGATTATCACAATATCCATGCGTTGATTGAACACGTTCGCCTTTGCGATGGAGATTTTCTCCGCATGCGATCGTCTATGCGATGGTCCGGTTTCCGCGTTTGCGTCCACTTCCTACATTAACTACAAAAATAGAACATTGAACGCATAATATCGTATAATATTGGGTTAGCTGAGATTCATCATGTTGAACGACGCAAACTCATTTTCTCATGAATTCGTAGCATAATTACCGCATATTCTGCTTAACAACCTTCATAATTCTAAGTAAAAGGCCTAAGATGACATGCATTTCTGCATATCATCAGGAGCACACTAAGAGATCGTGTAATTCAGGCTTCATTGCTTAGTAAAGGTACACGATCGTATAGTAATAGCTAAACGATCGTTTGGATTTTTCTAGACGATCGTGTAGTAAATGCTAAACGATCATTTAGCTCTGGGAGCGCTGGTAAATGATAGAGGAAAGAGTTTGTTTTATTGTGTAGACGATCGCATAGTGCTTAATATATGATGGTTGGTTGAAGAAGCAATGCTTTGCCCGAGCGATTCAAGACCCGGTTCGCCTGTTTGAACCGCAGACTTCTTGTCTTTATAATAGTTAGCTTTCCTTTTTTGTTTTTAAGGCAATTTGACCCGGTTCATCAACTTTTATTGTTTATACATGTGATGTATGCTACTTATATGCCAAAGTGTTTGTCATATAGTTAAAACACACCTTAGGTTGTGCAATTACTCATGCATCATGTATTATAAATGTTATAATCGAGCATGAAGAAATTACTTGAAAGTATGCACATGCATCATGAAATATAAGAGTTATATTTTGCATGCAGTGAGCATTATCATGCATTATCCTTTTATTATAAATGTTATAGTCTAAAGATGAATGGAAGCATGTTTTGCTTGTTTCATTGCGGTTTTGTATAAGTGTTATATAAAAGAAGTAGCAATGAATGGAAAATGCATTGAGCATGGCACTTAGGCTGTTTATAAGCGTTATGAATTCCTTGCTTGTATTAGCTTGGCATTGTGGTTGCTTCCGTTTATAAGTATTATAAAGGAAATTAGACCTAAAATCGATAATTTAGAGTTGCATGCGGACTTAGGGTGAACTCAAGTTTTTTAAAAGGATTTTAAAATTGGATTGAGATATACCAAAGTTCAAGTGGTTCTAAAGAGTTCAGTAACCTAGATTAATCTTTTAAAATTGGTTTAATAGGATGAAATTGGTTGAAATAAAAGATTAATTTTTTTGTAAACCTATCTATAAGGGACCTTTTTTCTAAGGCGGGTTCTGGCTAGGCTAGGGTTCTTAAGTTGACGAAAACGTAACACCCCTACCTGGGAACCTACCTGGAAAGGTGAATTAGATAAATTTTCAACAAGCATGCGACGTTTTGGTCAAAGATTCCATTAAAGAGTTTAATGGATGATGATCAAAAGTTGTTTCAACTATCCAAGGTAAATGTTACTCTTGGGAAAACCTAAAAGTAACTTAGTTAAAATCCTTAGCCATATTTTTTCTAAGTAAGCTAAACCCTAGGTTATAAAATACTCAGTGAGAGGAAGAGGTGTAACAGATATGTCTATGATTCCACTCACGTTTCTCTCTGTATGTTCATGTCGTGAGATTTATGCTTGGCCTCGTGGTGCCCAGGATGCATCCCCCTTCGGATGGTGTTTGCATGATTCAATATCAAGGTGGACGAAAAGAGTATTTATAGTAAGTGGGTGAAGGGTGTGTGTCAACACGTCCTATGGTCTTTGTCATTGGTTCACACCGTGAGATCATTCTGTATGCCCTCGTGTCGTCTTTGGACCGGCCTGTCTCTTATACACATCTAGATGTGTATAAGAGACAGGTCTTTGGACCGTCCCCCTTCGGATGGGTTTTGTGCAGTTGGTCAATATCAAGGTGAACTCCAGAAATGGATAGGGTCGCTTTAGGTTTTGCCCCTATCGGATTTTTCCCTTCGGATTGGCCTTTTAGGACGGACCTCTAGGGCTTAAAATGGTGAGTCACACTTACGGGAGATTGTTAAGTAATCTTGGCCAAATCAATGATGACTAGTCGTTATAGGAGCAAGAGTTGTTATGGTATTAATGACTGGTTGAGAACTTCTCAATTCAGAGGAGGGATAACTGACCTCCCTTCGAAGGCTTTTGTTCTAAACCTTTGAAGCGTCATTGCTAAACTAGATGTCACATGGGGTTCATGTTAGTTTTGCTAAAACCTTATTGGATGTTGTTTTGTTTTACAACAGGTATTTGCTTAAAACCTAACGTAGGTCAATGTGTTTTTCTTTTTAGCAACTCGTTAGTATTTTCATTTAAAGCTTTTAAAAAATGACCGATTATTTACAGTGGAAAAAATCGTGTGAAACGAATTTCGTGGCAAACAACCTCCATCCCACTACTCTCCAAAAGAGGATATAATACAGTAAATATGATTTATTGGTTTTGGAGACATGTCTGGTAGAGAATGATGATTTTACCTGGATCCTTGATTCAGGTGCTACCAATCATGTTAGTTCCTCTTACCAAGGATTCAGTTCCTGGCAAACATTGTCAAAGGGAGAGATGACTCTTCGAGTCGGTAATAGTGAGATTGTTTCAACTGTTGCTGAGGCAGGCTAAAGTTATTTGTTGACAAGAAACGTTATCTGTTACTGGATAATGTTTTTGTAGTTTCTCATATTAAGGGGAACTTAATCTTGGTTTCTTGTCTCATTGAACAAGGCTATACCATCTCCTTTTATGAGAATAAAGTAATGGAGATTGGTTATGATTCAATGAAAAATAACTTATATGTACTAAGGTCGTTAGTCATAAAAGCCTTGTTTAACACTGAAATGTTCAGTACAACAACAACAGCTAAAAGACCAAAGGTTTCTCCAAAGGAAAACGCCCATCTTTGGCATCTTAGGTTAGGTCACATCAACCTCAATAGGATTGAAAAGTTGGTGGAAAGTGGACTTCTAAAGAGTTTAGAAGAAAACTCCTTGCCAGTATGTGAATCATGCCTCGAAGGCAAGATGACCAAATGACCTTTTACTGGAAAAGGTTACAAAGCCAAGGAAGCCTTGGAGCTTGTACATTCAGACCTCTGTGGTTCAATGAATATTAGATCTCAAGGTGGGTATGAATATTTCATCTCTTTCATAGATGATTATTCAAGGTTTGGGTATCTCTTCCTAATGCAATGTAAGTCTGAAGCCCTTGATAAGTTCAAGGAGTATAAGGCTTAAGTTGAAAACTTGTTAGGTAAGAAGATAAAAACACTACGATCTGATCGTGGTAGATAGTATATGGACTTCCAATTCCAAAACTATATAATAGAACATGGGATTGCGTCCCAACTCTCAGCCCCCTCAGCAAAATTGTGTATTAGAAAGAAGAAACAGGACCTTGTTGGACATGGTTCGGTCTATGATGAGTTATGCTCATCTTCTAGACTCATTTTTGGGTTATGTAGTGTAGACTGCATGTTATATCCTGAATAACATTCCCTCAAAAAATGTTTCTGAAACACCTTTTGCGTTATGAAGAGACCGTAAAGGTAGTTTACACCATTTCAATATTTGGGGCTGTCTGGCACATGTGCTAGCGACTAACCCAAAGAAGTTGGAAGCGCGTTCAAAGATTTGCCTCTGTGTAGGCTACCCTAAGGAAATGAGAGGAGGATACTTCTATGATCCGAGTGAGAACAAAATGTTTGTTTCCACTAATGCTATCTTCTTGGAAGAAGACCACATGAAGGATCATAAGCCACGAAGTAAGCTCGTTTTTTGTGAGATCTCTAGTAAGACTGAGACTGGTAAGGGTTCAACAAGAGTTGTTGAACAGGCCGACAAATCAACAAGAGTTGTTGAGGTCGGAACGTCTAGTCAACCAACTCAAGAGTTGAGACTGCCTCAACGTAGTGGGAGGGCTATGAACCCACGGATCGCTACATGGGTTTGATTGAAGCCCAAAACATCATTACGAATGATAGGGTCGAGGATCCGTTGTCTTTTAAGAAAGCAATGGAGGACATTGACAAAGATGAATGGGTTAAGGCCATGAGCCAGGAAATGGAGTCTATGTACTTCAATAACGTTTGGGAGCTTGTTGATCCACTTGATGGGGTAAGACCTATTGGGTGTAAGTGGATCTATAAGTGAAAGAAAGGTGTAGATAGAAAAGTGCAAACCTTTAAGACTAGACTCGTGATAAAGGGTTATACCCAGGTTGAGAGAGTTGACTATGAGGAAACTTTCTCACATGTTGTCATGCTGAAGTCTATCAAGATTTTCCTATCCATAGCCACATTTTATGATTATAAAATATGGCAAATGGACGTCAAGATTGCCTTTCTTATTGGTAATCTTGAGGAGACCATTTATATGACTCAACTAGAGGGGTTCATAGTTTCAGATCAAGAACAAAAAGTTTGCAAGCTTAATAGGTCCATTTATGGGCTGAAACAAGCATCTAGATCTTGGAACATCAGATTTGACACTGTTGTCAAGTTGTTTGGCTTTGACCAAAACGTTGATGAGCCTTGTGTTTACAAGAAGATTATCAACAGCTCAGTAGCTCTCCTGGTACTGTATGTGGATGATATCCTACTCATTGAGAATGATGTAGGGTATCTGACTGACATTAAGAGTGGCTAGCTGCCCAGTTCCAAATGAAAGATTTGGGTGAGGCACAGTATATTCTCAGGATCTAGATTATTCAGGATCGTAAGAACAAACGGTTAGCCCTGTCTCAGGCATCGTACATTGATAAAATATTGATCAGGTAAAGGATGTAGGATTCCAAGAGGGGTTTATTACCCTTCAGGCATGGAATCATTCTGTTTAAGAATCAATGTCATAAGACACCTCAAGAAGTTGAGGAGATGAGACGGATTCCCTATGCTTCTGATGTAGGAAGCTTGATGTATGCAATGTTGTGTACTCGACCCGACATTTGCTATGCAGTAGGGATTGTTAGTCGGTATCAGTCCACTCCAAGATTTGATCACTGGACGACAATTAAGACGATCCTCAAGTATCTTCGAAGAACGAGGGACTACATTCTTGTGTATGGAGATAAGGATCTGATCCTTATAGGATACACAGACTCTTACTTTCAGACCGATCGAGATTCTCGCAAATCGACATTGGGGTCAGTGTTTACTCTGTATGGAGGGGCTATAGTCTGACAAAGCATCAAGCAAGAATGCATCACAAAATCCACTATGGAATGTTGTTGATCCCTTTACAAAGGCCCTCATGGCTAAAGTGTTTGAAGGTCACCTGAAGAGTTGGGGTCGGAACATGCGGCATCTTGTCTAAGGCAAGTGGGAGATGATACTGAGGTATGTGATAACGGGTAGAAATACAAGTTATTACAGCTCAATTAAGTAAAACAATGAGAGAATGCAACAATAAAATAAGAAATATCATGTCCAAAAGCATTAAACTGAAAGGAATTGCGATCGCATGCGCCCATTGCATAAAATAGCTAATTTACTTATTTCGAGCAGGAAAAATGCGATGGCGCAAGTAAAATTACAGTCTAAAGGAACTAAGCGTCAGCACGCTTGAAGATTGCGATCACAAAGTCATACGATCGTATGCGATCGTGAGAATTTTCTTAAAAAGGTGGCCGCATAAAGATTGCACATCAAGGTGACAACATAATAAATCATGATGGGATGGAAAGCTGATGACGGTCGAATCTGAATTTAGTTGACAAGCCGTTAAAGCCACACTGTACCAAGTACACTCAACTTTCGGTGACCATTAACCGTGAAAGAGTATAACGACATGCAACAAAAGTATCAAGGATCCATAAGCTTTCTAATTCACTAATTTTAGCAAAAACTAAAGCATGTTCTTCTCAAAAAGTGGGTTTTCTAAACATACCTTTGATGAACTCTCCAAAAAAACGCCTGTTCAGCTGCTGTCTTCACTTGTTATCAATGTGAACCACCTCAAAGCCTTTCCTACTATGCTCTTGGAGCTTTAGGCAGAGTTGTGGGACTCAAGAACAGCTTGAAGATGTGAAGAAATTAGAGAAACTCACAGCAGCCTGACTGAAGAAGACAACTTCTTCTTCAGAAAAACGTCTCTCGAAATTCTGTATTATTCTCTTCTCCAACAACTCCAATCTTCTTTATATATATTTGATGAACATGAAAAGAGATGGAGTGCATGGCTTGCAGCTCATGCTTGGAGAATCAAAGTAGAGAAGATAATGTTTTTTTGTGTGAGCATAAAGATGATGATAATGGAAAAAACCCATTTTCCATTTTTGTGCAACATGCAAACGATTTTCCATTCTTTTTTTTAAAATAAACCAAAAATGATTTTAAATCATTTTAATTCAAAATTTGATTTTCTTAAATTAATTTCATAAATTAATTAATCTAATATCAAATATTAAATTAATTTTTGCACAATAATCATCTTTATATATTTAAATCATATTTAAATATTTATTCTCTTGTTTCGTTTAATTTGAACGTTTCAAATTAATCTCTCAAGCTACCCTAAAGCTTATCCATTTACGAGCTAGTAGGGGAACCTCGCAGACCTACAGATCATGGGCTCCAATGATTCGAGATTAATCGGCTAAACTCATTGGTCTGATCTAACCCCCATTCGTTAACTAATGGGACACTTCACTATAGCCCATAGTTGAACTCCCCTCACTGTAGATATATTATGTCCACTTAATAACCATAATCCCTAAGTCGATCCTTCACAGGTCGTTCGTAATCACAGCTAGGTCAAAAATACCGTTTTACTCCTGTGGCCATATCTTGTTCCTTAAGTTCCTACTGATCCTTTAATGAACAATTCTGATTCATAATCTTTATGAATCAAATCCTTGCTCTATCATGAGAAGGCGGGGCCCCGATTATTCAAGACTGGAGTCAGTACTTAAGAGAACAACCTATCTGCTAACCCTAAAAAGGGTAGGAGTGAATTCCATCTTGCAAGGCTATGTCCCCAGCTATTCATCCAGTCTTATCCCCAAAATGGTAAGCTTATTGAGCAATGTTGTTGGACTACTCTCACCGTTTGCAGATCAAAGGATAATCCCGAACAAATAGGAGTTCATAGCTAGCTCAAGATTAAGATCAAGTTAACTTAGGTTATATAATAAATGAAATAGTCAGTTTTAACAGTAAATGGTCGTTATAAAGAAAAGTGACTATTTTCGTGGTCCAATCTATATGCAAACTCATTGCATATTGCATAGGATGCCCCCACTCTCATGTCTCAACATGAACGATTTGTGGATCACATTGTTTGTAGCACCTTACAACTTCTTGTAACAACTACAGAGTAGGCCGCATCCAATAATGTTACCAGGATGAGATACCCAATTTCATCCATATACTTATTAGACCATTTAGGCTATATACTGTCAACTTGATCTTGTTTATGTCACTACATAAAGTTATAGCATTCAGACTATAGCCAATGATACGTTTATTGGATTTTCATAATAAGATGCAAAATCAACATGTCATTGTCATTGATAAGATAGAATGTTTAACACGAACTGCGAGTTCTAGGACATTCCCAACAATCTCCCACTTGGACTAAAACTCCAATGAGAACAAATATATACAATATAATGTTGAGATACATAATGGGAAAAATACAATAAACTAGGGCATCTACAATACCATAGACATTCTCCCACTTGCCCTAGATTACACTATTCGGAGTCCTAGTCCCACTAAGTGGCCCTCGAAAACTTTAGCCGAGAGGGTCTTGGTGAATGGATTAGCAAGGTTGTCTTTAGAGGCTATCTTTGTGACGAGCACATCTCCTCTGTATAGAATCTCCCGGATGACATGGTACTTTCGTTCAATGTGTTTTCCATGCTTGTGACTCCTGGGTTCCTTTGAGTTAGCAACAACACCACCGTTGTCACAATACAGTGTGATAGGCATGTGCATATTTGGAACGACTTCCATATTAGCTAAGAATTTACGTAGCCATACTACTTCCTTAGCAGCTTCACATGTAGCCACGTATTTCGCTTCCATGGTGGAGTTAGCGATACAACTTTGTTTGATACTTCTACAAACTATAGCTCCTCCGTTAATCTACGTCAGTCTGAAAATCAGAATCAATGTATCCCATAAGGATCAAATCCTTAGGTCCATACACAAGCATATAGTCCCTCATTCTCTTAAGATACTTAAGGATATTTTATACAGCAGTCCAATGAGCATGTCTAGGATTAGATTGGAACCTGCTGACGGTTCCAACTACAAAACATATGTCGTGATGTGTACATAACATAGAGTACATCAAACTTCCAACAACAGAAGCATATGGAATTCTGTTCATCTCCTCAACCTCTTGAGGTGCCTTAGGACATCGTTGCTTTGACAAATGAATTCCATGCCTGAAAGGTAATAAACCTTTCTTGGAATTTTGTATATTATATCTTGACAACATCTTGTCATTATAAGATGCCTGAGACAGTGCTAATGTTCTATTCTTTCGGTCTCAAAAGATCTATATTCCTAGAACATACTGAGCATCACCCAAATCTTTCATTTGGAACTGTGATGCTAACCATCTCTTTACGTCAGCAAGAAAGCTTGTCTCATTCCCAATGAGCAAGATATTATCAACATACAGAACTAAGAATGCTACAGTTTTGTTGACTATCTTCTTGTATACACAAGGTTTGTCAACGTTCTGTTCAAAGCCAAAGATTTGATCGCAGTGTCAAATCTTATATTCCAGGATCTGGATGCTTGTTTCAATCCATAAATGGATCGATTAAGCTTACAGACTTTCTATTCCTATCCTGTTTTGATGAACCCTTCTGGTTGAGACATAAAAATACTTTCATCAAGATAACCATTCAAAAAAGTTGTCTTCACATCCATTTGCCATATTTCATAGTCATAATATATGGCAATGGCAAGAAGTATTCTTATTGATTTAATCATAGCAACAGGAGAAAAAGTTTCTTCATAATCAACTCCTTCTCTTTGGGTAAAACCCTTTGCCACGAGCTTGGCTGTATAGGTCGTACCTTGCCAATTTGGTCTCTTTTTCTTTTGTAGATCCACTTACAACCTATAGGTGTAACAACTTGTGGTTGATCTATAAGTTCCCAGACTGAGTTGAAGTACATAGACTCCATTTCATCGTCCATGGCTTTTATCTATTGTTCCCTATTAACATCTTCCATTGCCTTCTTAAAGGTTAATCGATCCTCTAAACCATCATCTTATATGATGTTTTGAGTTTCTGTTAAATCCATGTAGCGTTCAGGTCATTGAATAACCCTCCCACTATGACAAGGCATCCCCAACTCTTGGGATGGATGTGACGGGACAACAACCGTTGTTGATGGACCAGCTTGATCAACAACTCTTGTTGATTTATCTGTAATATTTTTAGACAGTTCTTGCAATATTAGTTTACTGCGAGGTAGATGATTCTTAATATGATTCTCTTCCAAGAAAGTTGCATTTGTTGATACAAACACTTTATCTTCTTGGGGATCATAAAAGTATCCTCCTTTTGTTTCCATGGGATATCCTACAAATAGGCATAATTTCGAACGTGTTTCCAAATTTTTAGGATTCTGTACCAACATGTGTGTTGGACAACCCCAGATGCGGAAATGACTTAAACTTGCTTTGCGTCCTTTCCACAATTGATATGGTGCTTCTGAAACACTTTTGGATGGAACAACGTTCAGAATATAAACTACAATTTGTACTGTATATCCCCAAAAGGATTGAGGTAATTGAGCATAACTCATCATAGACCGAACCATGTCCAACAAGGTTCGATTTCTCCTTTCTACAACACCGTTTTGTTGTGGTGTTCTAGGTGCTGTGAGTTGGGATTGAATTCCATGATCTACTAAATAGTTCTGGAATTGCAAATCCATGTACTCACCACCTCGATCAGATCGAAGTGTTTTAATTCTTTTACTTAACTGATTTTCAGTCTCAGCCTTAAATTCTTTGAACTTTTCAAGAGTTTTAGACTTGTGACTGATTAAGTAAATATAGCCATATCGAGGGTATTCATCAATAAAACTGACGAAGTACTAATATCCTCCTCGAGCTTTAACATTCATCAGACCACAAAGGTCTAAATGTATAAGTTCAAGAGGTTCTTTGGCACGAAGACCTTTGTCAGAAAAAGATCTTTTCGTCATTTTTCCCTAAAGACATGATTCACATAGAGGTAAGGAACTGTCTTCTAACTGATTTAGATGACCGTTTTTTACCAATCTCTCAATCCTATTGAGATTAATGTGACCAAGCCTGAGGTGCCAAAGATAGGCATTAGGAGAAATTTTCTGCTTTTTATTATGAGTTTCAGTTGTTTTAAACATCTCTATATTTAAAATAGCTTTTGATTCTGTTGGTTGTAATATGTATAAGTTATTTGCAAGTCTAGCAGAACAAATATGAATACCTCTTGAATAAACAAATACTTCATTATATTCAAAAGATATACTGTACATATTTTCTAAAAGACAAGAAATGGAGATCAGATTCCTTTTCATCTTAGGTACAAAAAACACATTCTTGAGTAAGATAAAAGAATCTCCATAAAAAAACTTCACATCTCCCACTGCTTCAGCTGAAATGACTTCACCTGTGCCCACCTTGAAAGTCATCTCATATTCAGAAAGTCTTCTCCAAAAACTAGTTTCCTGTAGAAAAGTACAAACATGATTAGTGGCGCTTGAATCTAATATCCAGGTAAGGTGAGAATTTTTCACTATACATGTTTCAACAACTAGTAAATCATATTTACCTTATTTATTCTCTTCTGCTTTCTTTTCAGCCAGATATTTTGGGCAATTACGCTTCCAATGGCCAACCTCTCCACAGTGGAAACAATTTCCCTTGGGAGTTTTGTTTTTTTTTTCTTCGCAGCGATTTTCTTTTTCCCTTTTCCTTTCTTTTTCATCTGTATGGTTTTATCTTTAGAAGAAGAAGAAGGACCAGCTTTCTTATTATCAACGGGTTTCATACCAGACATAGACCCTTTGTAAAACTTTTTCGGTTTAGAAATAACATTCATTTCCTTTTCCTTGAGTTTCATCATCGATTGATAAGTTTGCAATTCATTCAACAACGTTGTTAAGTTATAAGTGATTTTGTTCATCAAAACATTTGTCCTGAATGGCAGATAGCTCTTGGGAAGAGATTCCAGTATCATGCTCACTTGACTTGTTTCATCTATCATAACATGCGATGTTAAAATAGACCATCATGTCAAGAACATGTTCTCTCACATTGGTCCCATCCTTCATACGTGTCACATAAACATATTTAATGGCTTCATGTCTAACAGATAATGACGGTTGCCCGAACATCTCCTGTAATGATGCCATGATCTCACGAGTTGTGGGCATGACCTCATGTTTCTTGTTGAGTACATCAGATGTACTCGCCAAGATATACGCCCGGGCTTTTTCGTTCGCCCTTACCCACCTATTATAAACATCCCGAACATTTCAGGTCACCGTTGAATTGGGAACTGGTGGACACTCCTCCGTTAACACAAACCTCAAGTCATCTACTACTAATATTGTATTGATATTTGATTTCCAATTGGAGTAACCCTCTCCGTTAAGTTTGTTAGAAGCAAGCAATTGTATAATCGAGTTCGACATTGCTAAAACATTTTTAAAAAATTCTATTAAATATGCATCTAAATCCATTTTAGCAAAACTAATAAAGTACCCAATAAATCTTTATTTATTTACAACGATACTTAAGTGATTTAGAACAAGTGCTACTGTAGGGCAGTTAAGAATTCCTTCACAGAAGTAAGACAATTCTTGACCAAATACTATTATGTAGAATAACTCATATCCCAATAGTTCTTTTGGTTATCGTTTTCAATCAAGATCTTTACTAACACTTAGTAATTCTTGTAAGTGTGACCTGCCATTTTCAGATCTTATAGAACAGTATGAATATGCCTCCGAGAGAGAAGACAATATCCAAGATGGAACTATAAGACCCTATTCATTTTACTGAAGCTTGGGTTGTTCCGAATCCTATGTTACAACCCTCCATAGGGATCGTCGCGGTTAATGACTAGCTAGTGTCGTATAAAAACGACAGCAAGTGCAACATAGGAATCTCACGGTTCAAACTAATGGAGAAGACTGAAGGACAATGTTGACACATTTCCTTCACCCTTACTATGAATCACTTCCCTCATTCACCTTGTTATTGACCCATGTGTTACTTTTCGTATGGAGCAGTCGAGGTAAAATCAACAAGAAGCCGAGCATGGATCTCACGGTGTGAACTCTTGAGGACGTGGGAGCTAATAACTATATATCAAATATATTTTTAATCTCCCACTGAAGTGTTATAAATGTTTGGGTAATTTACTTAGGCATGACGGCTAATTTCATACAACCTAAGTCTAAGTGGTTTTTCCAAATATAATTCTTATAATTGGATTTAACCTACAATGTCTAGGTGATAAACCATTTTATTACCTCACATCGCTTACGCAAGCTCATAAAATTAGTTAACAACTCTCAATTATTCGGTCATAATCCCTAGTTAGGAGGTATTTCGTAAACCATCAACTTAAGTACCCCCAGCCTTAGACAGGTTTATGAACTGATATGAGTTTGTAATCGTATTTTATAAGGCAACAATCTATTTTAACGAATAAAATTAGTTGTTAACCTAAGTGAGTATGCAACTGTTCTTTGTTATGAATTTTAAACGTCTAACCAATTTTATAACAACTTACAAAATTTAGACATGCTTAAACATCCACAACATTCAATAAAGGTATCTAATATAACTATTATATTAAAGATAACCCTAACATGCATACTATATATTATAACAATTATAACATACTGTCAATGCATGTAATATGCTTCCTATGGTGAAGTTTTAAATCTACATGGCATATTGTATGCATATACATGAATTTATTTAATTATCACATACATCTCATGCATAAACAATTAAATACTAACTGTTATGGTTTTCGTTTTGGCATAAACAAGCAAACAGACAACTAACTATTACAAACAGCTTCAAAACCGTCTTTGAACCACTCGAACCGCTCCAAATTGAACCTAAAACAACTTAAACTGGGCTGGACGAGTCTGAACTGAACCAACCACAACCATTTGAGGCTAAATCGGATTGAACCTTGAGTAAACCGGTTGAATCGATTGCTCTCGGTCCAACCTCAATATGCTGCTAAGGCCGATTGTGTAACGCCTGGATATAATCATCTAGTGTCATCGCCTGGGGTTGAGAGGACGTACACGATGGCATAGTGTTTCCTGAAACCTGAACGATCGTTTAGCTCTATCGCATAGGACTAGACGATTGTTTAGTTCCATCGCTTAGCTCCATCGCATAGTACTAAGCGATCACATAACACCATCGCCTAACACATTCAAGTCGTCATTTAGTATCCGCCCGCAGCTAAACGATTGCATAGCTCCATCATATAGAACATCATCACGTTGCATAGCATTTATCTACACGATCGCTTAGCTCCGCGACCAACGAACGCTCAATACTATTGTGTAGCATTTCATCGCATCGTTTAGTGTGCATCGTTGCTGAACGATCGTATAGTGCCATCGTTTAGCAAAATCAACGAATCATCTAGTTCCCACGACAAAAACTAAACAATCGCGTAATGCTATCGTATAGCAAATGAACGCATCGCTTAGCTCCCGCAGCTACACGATCATTTAGAGTTCAACATCACAACGATCAACGTATATTACTAAATAATTGTCTAGCTTTTCTTCTCATCGTGTTACGTCTAGAGCTAAACGATCGTTTAGCAACTAGACCTCAGCAACAGATTTAAGTAGAAGCTGAAAAATCTCGAACGGCAGCTCGACCTCCTTCACTTGTTTCTTCAATTACATCTTAATTTGACTTCAAATAAATTATAGACTCTTGCTAACACATAAATGCTCATCAAACAAGAGCCAATTATAAATTTAATTGTGAAATTAAAGAGAATTGAAATGCCAAAACAGAGAAAACCATAGCAGTGCATCAGTTTCATATATCTCATGAAAAAACACCCATCTTGCCAAAATTAGACCGAATTGAAAACTTAAAAGATGCTCTGATACCAATTGAAAGAGTATAACAACATGCAGCGGAAGTATCAAGGATCGATAAGCTTTTTAATTCACTAATTTTAGCAAAAACTAAAGCATTCTCTTATCAAAAAGTGGGTTTTCTGAATATACATTTGATGAATTCTCCAAGAAAACGCCTGTTCAGCTGTTGTCTTCACTTGTTATCAACATGAACCACCTCAAAGCCTTCCCTACTATGATCTTGGAGCTTTAGGTGGAGTTGTGGGACTCAAGAACAGCTTGAAGATGTGAAGAAACCAAAGAAACTCACAGCAGCCTGACTGAAGAAGACAGCTTCTTCTTCAGAAAAAATTCTCTCGAAATTCTGTATTATTCTCTTCTCCAACAACTCAAATCTTCTTTATATATATTTGATGAACATGCAAAGAGATGGAGTGCATGGCTTACAGCTCATGCTTAGAGAATCAAAGTAGAGAAGATAATGTTTTTTGTGTGAGCATAAAGATGATGATAATGGAAAAAAAACCCATTTTCCATTTTTGTGCAACATGCAAACGATTTTCCATTGTTTTTTTTTAAACCAAAAATGATTTTAAATCATTTTAATTCAGAATTTGATTTTCTTAAATTAATTTTTAAAAAAATTAATTAATTTAATATCAAATATTAAATTAATTTTTGCACAATAATCATCTTTATATATTTAAATCATATTTAAATATTTATTTTCTTGTTCCATTTAATTTGAATGTTTCAGATTAATCTCTCAAGCTACCTTAAAGCTTATTCATTTACGAGCTAGTAGGGGGACCTCGCGAACCTACGGATCATGGGCTCCAAGAGTTCGAGATTAATACGGCTAAACTCATTAGTCCGATCTAAACCTCCATTCGTTAACTAATGGGAAAACTCCACTATAGCACATAGTTGAAATTCCCCTCATTGTAAGATATATTATGTCCACTTAATAAACCATAATCAGTAAAGTTGATTCCATCACAGGTAGTTCGTAATCACAGACAGCTAGTCAAAAATATCGTTTTATCCCCTGTGACCATATCTTTTCCTTAAGTTCCTACTGATCTCCCTGATGAAAAATTCTGATTCATTAATCCTATGAATTCAAATCCTTTCTTCTATCATGAAGAAGGCGGGACCCCAATTGTTAAGACCTGGAGTCAGTACTTAAGGAGAACAACCTATCTGCTAACCCTAAATAGGGTAGGAGTGAATTCCATCTTGCAAGGCTATGTCCCCAGCTATTCACCAGTCTTATCCCCAAAATGGTAAGCTTATTGAGCAATGCTGTTGGACTACTCTCACCGTTTGCAGATCAAAGGATAATCCGAACAAATAGGAGTTCATAGCTAGCTCAAGATTAAGATCAAGTTAACTTAGGTATATAATAAATGAAATAGTCAGTTTAAAAACAGTAAATGTCGTTATATAAGAAAAGTGACTATTTTCGTGGTCCAATCTATATGCAAAACTCATTGCATATTGCATAGGATGCCCCACTCTCATGTCTCAACATGAACGATTTTGGATCACATTGTTTGTAGCACCTTACAACTTCTTGTAACAACTACAAAGTGGGCCGCATCCAATTATGTTACCAGGATGAAGATACCCATTTCATCCATATAACTTATTAAACCATTTAGGCCTTTATACTGTCAAACTTGATCCTGTTTATGTCACTACATAAAGTTACAACATTCAAAACTATAGCCAAGGATAATGTATCAGTCTAGGCCATATCCATTATATGTAGTAATAAAAGAATAAATAAATCTAAATGTTTTTTATGACCTTATTGGATTCTGACAAGGAAAAAAATGTATAATCAAATTCCTAATTAAATCTTAAAGGGTGTGAATTAATGTAGGTAACAATTATCTGTATTAACTTATGTCTTGATCTGAAAGAGTAAAGTAACATTGAAAACTATATATTTCGAAATATATAGTTTCAATCTAATTAACAGCAATTCTCAATGAATCCAATAGTTTTGATTTGTAGGTAGGTGACCAAACAAAACAAAACGAAAGAAACCTCATTCTTTAGATCAAAACGGAACTTAGTAATTGGAAATTACTCTTTAATATCAACGGATTTACTTATTTTTACACTTAAATTTGGAAGTGCGAATTCAAAATGTTTCTAATTGTATAATCATCACTACTGACATTGGTAAACGACCGCAAAGAAATTTGATTATAATTCAATTCGTGACGATCAATATATAGAAAGTTTCATATTTCTTCAGTCATTGATAAAACATATTTGTTGGACAATATTCCCTAACGCGCAGGCTTTACACAGGAAATATAATCAGCGCCGGAAATTCAATACTGTGAGATTAAAGCAAAGTCCCGGTTTCCATATCTCTTTCATTATGGCGCGTGATCAATTCTCACTATGGGGAGCATTAGAAGATGTACACTATATGACGTACATGTCAGTAAGACAAGTATTCATCAAGCAAATGCAGAATTTATCAACTTCATAAAATGGATTCGCACGCGAGGAACGCTCCTGATGCTGATTAATTTCCTCGTAGTGATATTGGAGAAGTTGAGCAGAGATTGAGATCCGATTGACATGGATAGATAGAGAATTAATCTACTCAATAACCTCGATCTTCTAAGTGTACCTTCTAGTCGTGTCGTTTTTGGCGCTATTTTGAGATTCATGGACTGGTAGTACTCATTTAATGTCATGAATCGCTTCTTGTTGATAGTACGTATTGTTAATATATTCTATAAGTGATTGTATGTTTGTTCTCTTCTCTCGTTGAGCAAGTCGTGAATATTAGAATGTATTTGGTTGATTGCTTGTGTTGCGTTATCATTAGTGAAAAAGCTTGTGAAATAGAATGTTATTAATAATAAGGTTAATGTCCATTGTTCGTAATGAGTGTAGTAGGTAATGAAATATTCGCATCGAGATTTAATAGTTAGATCTATTCTTAGTCGATTTCGTGGGTATTAGATGGTTCCATGCTTGTTGCTTCCATACAAATGATAAAAGAACAATAAGTTTTCGCTATATGCCTTGGACAGGTTTTTTTTTTGTGAATATGTATGTTATAGCAAAAATTAGACCAACAACTAAAATCGGTCAAATTATATTGTTGGTTTATAGATTCTGTAGTAATAAGATCAGCTAAGCTTATTTTGGCCACTCAGGAGCACAACTGTCTCATCTGCATATATTGGCGATAGTACCTTTACGAAGGGATGATTACCTTTAGTTCGCATTTTGAATATATCGTGAAATTAGATTCACGATATGGTGATATACAACAGGGTCTTTCCAAAAGTAGAACAAGTATTAGAAGGTGTTTCGAGATTATTCAGTTAATATCGAATGAGCCTAAAAAAGAGAATGAGGTTGATGTCGGCGATTCTAACCGAAGCGTATAACAAGAATTTCTTGAAAGATCCTTGGGGATTTTTGATTGTGGCTGACTAAAATCGATAGTGTGCGAGAAGTCGTATCTCTTTTGGTTAAATAAGAATCCAAAATGTTTTATCAGATTGCTTCCAGGAGTAGATGAGAGATTCCATGAATAAGACATATCGAAATTATTTGTACGTCAGATAAACATCAAAAAGTTTTGGTATTTAAATAGATGGAATGTGATAATGTTTTATTTTTCCTGGGCGAATACTCATTTGGAATTGTTGCCGAAATTGAGGCGGATTATGTATACAAAAATGGCGTGTGCTTTTGAATGAAGCGATCTGTTAGTACCGAGCTCTGCTATTTATTGGAGAATAAACGAAGCACGTCTTAAAGTACTCAAAGTTTATCATATCGTGGAAGCAAGTTTTCAAGAAAATGCTCGGAGTGTTTAACAAAAGCCGCCCTCTAAGGTGTATCGATTGGTGTTGAGAGGTTTGAAAGAGAAACGTTGTTCTAGAGAAATGATACCTCGACAATGTGGTACCAGATTCAGAGGAGAATTAGCGCACCGTGTCGTAGGCAACATAACAATATCCTTTAGACAAATCGCCCCAAAATAAAATTTTTCGACGGGAAAAATGAGAGATTATTTTGATTCCACCACGAAAGAATATGGATTTTCTTGCATTTTAACTAATTTAACATTGAATACATCAGAAACATAGGCAATTTCTCAAGGATATTTAATGAATTCATGAAAAGTGGGAGTCAGTCCTGTTAACTAGTCCACGTTGATTTGGTTATAATAGAACAAATAAACGAATAGACAAAATAATTAATGCTGTGATCGTGTACTATCAATACAGTCAATCCCCGTCGAGGTAGAGGGTTATAAGGTTCATGGAACATTATTTATTTCTATTTCAGGCATCGTCTAATCTTTTTTTTTTAGAAGAAAAGCGTAGGAACTTATGAAATCATATCGGGGGACGAATGAAATATAATGAAGAATATTGGAACAGTCCATTTGTGAAGAATGATGGAAGCCGGAGTTCTCCATTTTGGTTCATGGTACTAGGAAATGGAATCCCTAGAATGGCACCTTATATCTTTGCAAAATACGTTAAAGGTATTCATATTATTAATCTTAACTAGAACTGGCTCGTTTTTTATCATGAAGCCTTTTGTTGAGTTATGTTTTGATGCAGCAAGTAGGGGCAAACAATTCTTATTGTTGGTAACAAAAATAAGTAGCAGCGGGATTCAGTAGCCCGGGGCACTATAGGGCTCGATTGTGCAATTAGTTATTATAAATAATATGGCTGTCGGGTGATATTAACAAATTGGGTCTACTACAGAAACGAGACTTCATAAAGTTCGGGAGTCTGGAAGAACAGAAACAAGAAAGACCAGGGGTGGACTCAAAACCGTCGCTTCTTTCGAAGAAGGGATGCCGCTTATGTTGAAGAGACAATTTTATCTCACTGCAAACTATATTTGGGCGGATTAAATATATATAACGGGGTTATCCCGATAATTGTTATTATTAATCGTGATCAGCAAGAAGAATATCGGCTCTGCAAGAAATGTATCACGTTGAAGAAATCCAACTATTTGTTTAATTGATATCAAATTGTGACCCCGATCTCGCAAGATATTTTTCGGATTCAGCGAAAATGAACTGGATGTCTAATATGCTTCAATCGATTAAATTCTTAAAAAATTAGTAATGAAATTTCCTGAGGGTCGTTCTAGCTCTATACGAAATTCTTGATTAATAATAAGATAAATCAACTTTTTGGGTTTTGGGGGAACTCCATAGATTTAGAGAATTGGTTAACTATTTCCCGAATCGCACATATTAAGAATAAAAACTAGGGATATTGTAATTAATAAATTGAAGTAAAAAAATAGAACAACTCAAAGGCTAAGTCGAAAAAAAAGACAGTCGAATCAAAATATTTGTTTTAAGTTCTTATTTCTTTCAAGAGAACAATATGAATATTCTATTATGTTTATTTCTGAACACACAAAAAGGGTTTAATACCGATACTATCTGTGTGGAGAGTCGCCAACATTTGTAAATTGGAAAATTAGAGGTTTTTCCAAGTACACTGCCCAAGTAACTTATTACTTCGTTGGGTTTAATTTGCATCTTATTAGGTTCAGCATTATTATTCTGTTTCATAATCCATAAACAATGTCTACTGAATGGTCAGAATTTCTTCAATATGTTCCTTGGAATTCATTCGAGATGTGAGCAAAACTCAATATTGGCGAAAGATAGTGGTCCATGGGTTCCCTTTATTGAACTATGGTTTCTATTTATTTTTGTTTCGAATTGGCCAGGTGGCTACTTTTACCTTGGAAAATCAACAGTTACCTCCGCCGGGAGAGTATTTCCGCACCTACAATGATATAAATACTACTGTTGCTATTTTCTTTTACTCACATCAGTAGCAATAGTTTCTATGTAGGTCTTTAGCAAATATATAGGGGATTAAGTTATTTCGGTAAATACATTCAACCACTCCAATCCTTTTACCCATTAACATCTTGGTAAAGATGTTTTCACTAAACCCTTTTCACTTAGTTTTTTCAGACTTTTCGCGGAATATCTATTTAAGCTGAGGGTGTAGATTAGTTAAGTTGGTTGTTCCTTTGTTTCTTTTTAGTACCGGCTTTTTCAACGTAATGTTTCCTAAGTATTCCAGTGTGAGTGTGTTCCTTGGATTATTAAATGGGTAGTGCATTTTCTCTTATGTTTGCAACGTTTATTATGCTTCTAGCTTAGTAATGGCATTCCATGATTGGAGTCATCAGTGATTAGTTTCTAAAAATAGTCCTGTTTTTTTTTTTAGCTTAGAGCGCGAAGGGCAATTAATACATGTGCTCAGTATTATCTACTTAGAGAACATAGATTATATAATAAATATTGCTTAAGAAAATATTATGTTAATGTGTATAGTACTTCTAGGGTGTGATGTAATAGAAATAAAAATAAGCCATGACCGATATTTATGGAATTAGTAAAGAAAAGGAAGAGAGATCTAAAGATCGTTTTTTTGCACTCTCAACCTAACAGACCTTAGAACAAAAGAATATAAATAAATTTTACATGAACTTTCTAGCATTAATTTCTTAATTATTGTGATATGGATTTCTATGCAAAGGATGCGTATTATATGTTAATTTCGTTTATTTTTAGATTTTTGTATTGTCTTCCATGTTGGAATAGATTCCGAATAAAGAAAGGGTTTAGCAAAAAGACAAGAAAATAGGGATGTATGGTAGAGGAGTCATACTATGATTTTTTTAGGTTGAATCATAAATTGCTATAGTGAGACAATCCTTTGGGATTTTTCGAAGGGGATGATTCTAGGAATTCTATGGAATTTCAAGATATTTGAATAGGTTGATTTGGTTTTAGTCTTTAGGGTTTGAAGAAAACACATATATTATGAGTGGTGTTTATATAGATGAATGTGAACTACAGTCTTATAGTAGGCACCGTAGAAGATATTATTCGGTAGTATCTTCGCTCGGTTGTGAGTTTTGTTAAAGTTTTGATAAATCTTAAGTGATGGGAATATATAAAGTTATGTTGGAATTCTGTTGGTGTGAGGTGTGTATCTTATTAACCAATTGTCTTTTCTTTTGGTGTTGATGGACTTAATCATAATTCCACTGGAGTTTCTGTCGCTCCGTTTCATTCTGCTGCTGTGGTATGCCGTCGGGTCTTGCTTCCTGAGTTTTGGACCTGGGTTTGGTCCAACGAGGTTACTTGCTGCAATAGGCAATGCTAGATATGGGTCGCATATGACAACCTCGAGGTTGTGGAAAAAATCCGATTGGTACTTTATTGGCTTTAGTAGGCTTTATGGGAAGTTCTTTAACTATTTAATGGACTGGTTGTAGCATTTAGTCACTTTTTGTATTGTCTTGAATCCTTTGTTCTAAGTCCGTAAGAAAATTACGTATTTTTTTTTGTTTTTATTTTACTTGGACTTGTTATCGCGGACTTTTGT
>NC_052358.1:57355500-57374811 GCF_009727055.1 Benincasa hispida
AGTTGCTTTCTAAACTAATTGAACATATCTCAAATCCATTTCATGAAATAAATGCTTTATTACCAATAAATGATAAATTGAAAGAATATTCAACCAGGCAAGACACTGAAATAAGATTCCTCTTAATCTTAGTAACCAAATAGATGTTATCCAATAACAAATAGCAGTTCTAGCTAAAAAATAACTTCACATTTCCTACAACAATATCTGAGACAACCTCCCAATCCCTACTTTCATTGTCATTTATCTAGCCTCTAACTGTTTCCAAGAATCAGATTCCTAAAATGAAGAACAAACATGATTAGTGGCACCTGAATCAAGTAGTTCGACAGAACCATCATTCTCCACTAAGTATGTATCCAAAACAAGCAAATCAGATTTACCTATATTGGACTTATCCATACACTCAATGACTTTTTTGTGACAATTTCATTCATTTCAATAAAATTAACATGGACCATCATATCGAAAACATGTTGCCGAAAAGATGTTCCCTCTTCCAATCTTGCATTGTAAAGGAGATTGAGCACCTCATGCAAAGACTCCATCATCTCATAAGCAATCTACATAGACTCAAGCATCTTAGCCAAGTTATCTGGTATACTTGCCAAAATGTGGATTAGGGTTTGATGATTGCCTTTATCCACTTTTCATAAGCCTTACGTGAAGGAAATCAGACAGGAGGATTTCCATGAGCAACGGAAAGATCATTCCAAATTACAATCGTATATGAACTTTACAATTACAATAAAAAATGAAAACATATGGTTATGCATTAAGTACAGAAATTACAGCATGATATATAACAGATCAAGGACAAGAGCAAAACACTTTAGTTGACACATCACAAAGCTCCTTGATCACGAATGCTTGATCACAGAAACACAGCTACATACAAACGCTCGTCCAACATGACCGCTACACTGCACGAACACTGCGCACTCAAACTAAGCGATCGCCAAGGTCACGAACACCCCGAACAACACGAATGACCTCCAAAGAACCTCGAAGTGTCGAGTTGAGTAAGACACCACCAAGAAGGCTACTTTGGTATTCTCGGTGTGATAATGTAGAGGATAGGCTCTGTGTGGACTTGGTTTGAGGTAGAAAATAGGAGGGAACATAATCGTGTAAACAATTGAACAAGTGGGAGATGGAAGAACCTAACGTATAGGTCAATGCCCAATCGTTTAGGAAAAACTAAGCGATCGTCTAGCAAAAGCTATGCAATTGTTTAGCTCATCGCTTAGTAAAAGTGTCTATCGCCTACCAACACTCCATGATCATCTAGCTCATCCAAGTTGTCGCTTAGTAAATCTCATTTACTTGACAAATTCCCGTGAGTTATTTCTGAGATTAGAAATCTCAAAACCACAATTTTGCAAAACTTTTCTTTTCTTTTACTAAAATTAAAAAAAAATATTTTTCCTTTTATCTCACAGTCACCATGAAACTACCAATAACCTCCCACTCAATTGGTTATTAGAGAAAAAGAGATAATTATCAATATTTAATATTATTATAAATATAAATGATAACCAACTTATCATACTATATTTATAACCTATAGTTTTAATATTTCATCTCATGAAACATACAAACCATAATTCTTTTTCTTTTCCATGGCACTTAATGTAAATCTCATTTACATTAATCCCCCACTTGATGTATCCCATACACCATATCGATCATATCATATATAATCAAATTACCTCTTGTCAATTTGAACATTTCAAATAAACACCAAGAACTGATCCTCAACTTGAATCCATTGAGCTACCAAGGGGACCTTATGGATCTGTAGCTCGAAGCTCCAACGGTACGTGAGTAACTGACTAAACTCTTTAGTCACGAGATCCACCATCCATTAACTACCAGGCACTCCACTAAAGATCGACAGCTGAACTCTCCTTACCACATATATATTATGTGTCCATCTTAACCAATCAACATTGCAACAACCCTTCACAGATCGTTCGTAAGTACAGCTCGGCTAATAATCGTTATTCCTCTGTAGTTACATCTAACTCCTTAATTACCACTGATCCCTCTAATGAACATAAGTCATAGTTTTACTATGATTGAGTCCTCTTTTCCAAAGAGAAGCTGTGGCCACTATGATCAAGCCCCAGAATCAGTCCTTAAGGGAGGAATCTCTCTACTTACCCCTGCTTCGAGGAATGAGTGAATTCCATCTTATGTATTGAGTTCTCAGCTACCAAATCAGACAAGTCCCTTAAAAGGTAGGCATGTTGAGTTGGAAATCTGGCTACTCTCACCCATACTAATCAAAGGACCGCCCTCAAAGACAAAAGTACTCAAAACACTAAGGATTGAGGTCGTGTCACCTATGGTCGCTTAGGTGAGATGTAAGTCTCTAGTATCAACGACGTTATATACAGAGTCTAGTCATCTTGTGGTCCGGTCTTATACAAACTCTTTATATAGGACACTCCCGCTCGTATGTCTCTACATGAATGGTCAGGATCTACCATCTATAGTAGTTTACAACACTTGCAAACCTCTACAAAGTGGGTCGTATCCATAGTGTCACTAGGATAAGGTATCCTACCTTAATTCTTATACTGCAGATCTATTTAGGTTATCACTTAAGGCATGATCCACTTATATATCACATATACATGCTTAAGTTTACACAAGATAACTATGGAGCTTTGTTTATTAGATATGAGTAAATGCCAAAATGAAATAACAGTTATTTTATTCATAAAACAATGTGTGTATAATTACAAACAACGAGACTCTGGGAGAACTAGGACACCAATCCCAATAATCTCCCACTTTTCCTAATGCATCGGGAGACTAATGTACAATATAATATAAAACAAATACAATATACATTAAACTAAGGCATACCCCAGTATCATCTCCCACTTGCCCTAGACAAGATGTCGTATGTCCCACAGACCCATACTCTCCAAGTGACCCTCGAACACTTTAGCTGTGAGAGTCTTTGTAAAGGGATCAACAACGTTGTGCTCCGACGCGATCTTCGTGACTATCACATCACCGCGATGCACAATCTCCTTGATCAAGTGGTATTTTCACTCTATATGCTTACCCCAACAATGACTCCGAGGCTCCTTTGAATTTGCCACAGCCCTACTGTTATCACAATAAAGTGTGATAGGAAAATCCATATTTGAAACAACTTCCAAATCTGAAAGGAATTTCCTCAACTAAACAGCATGCTTAGCTACTTCATAAGCGGCTACGTATTCGACTTCCATAGTGGAGTCCACGATGCATTCTTGCTTGATACTTCGCCACACTATAGCCCCTCCATTCAGAGTGAACACTGACCCCGATGTCGATTTGCGAGAATCTTTATTGGTCTGAAATTTAGAGTCCGTCTATCTTGTAAGGATCAAATCCTTATCTCCATACACGAACATGTAGTCCCTTATTCTCCAAAGATAATTGAGGATCGTCTTGACCACCGTCCAGTGATCAAATCCTGGATTGGGCTGATACTGACTAATAATCCCTACTGCATAGCATATGTCGGGTCTGGTACACAACATTGCATGCATTAAGCTTCCTACAGCTGAAGATGAGGGAATCCATCTCATTTCCTCAACCTCTTGAGGTGTCTTAGGACATTGATCCTTAGACAAAACGATTCTATGACTGAAGGGTAACAAACCCCTCTTGGAATCCTGCATTCTATACCTTATCAACATTTGATCGATGTACGATGCCTGAGACAGGGCTAATTATTTGTTCTTACGATCCCGAATGATTTAGATCCCTAGAACATATTGAGCCTCTCCCAAATATTTCATTTAGAAGTGGGTAGCTAGCCATTTCTTAATGTCAGTTAGATACCCTACATCATTCCCAATGAGTAGGATATCATCTACATATAGTACCAGGAAAGCTACTGAGTTGTTGATGATCTTCTTGTAGACATAAGATTCATTAACATTTTGATCAAAGCCAAATGACTTGACTGGAGTGTCAAATCTGATGTTCCATGATCTAGATGCTTGTTTCAGCCCATAAGTGGACCTATTAAACTTGCAAACTCTTTACTCTTGATCTGGAACTGTGAAGCCCTCTGGTTGAGTCATATAGATGGTCTCCTCAAGATTACCATTAAGAAAGATAGTCTTGATGTCCATTTGCCATATTTCATAGTCATAAAATGTAGCTATGGACAGGAGAATCCTGATAAACTTGAGCATGACAACAGATGAGAATGTTTCCTCATAGTCAACTCCCTCAACCTGGGTATAACCTTTTGCCACGAGTCAAGCCTTAAAGGTTTGCACATTTCCATCTACACCTCTCTTTCGCTTATAGATCCACTTGTACCTAATAGGTCTTACCCTATCAGGTGGATCAATAAGCTCCCAGACGTTATTGAAGTACATAGACTTCATTTCTTAGTTCATGGCTTTAACCCATTCATCTTTGTCAACATCCTCCATTGCTTTCTTAAAAGACAATGGATCCTCGACCCCATCATTCGAAATGACATTTTGAGCTTTAGTCAAACCTATGTAGCGATCCGGTGGGTTCATAACCCTCCCACTACGTCGAGGTAGTCTTAACTCTTGAGCTGGATGATTAGAAGTACCGACCTCAACAACCCTTGTTGATATGTCGGCCTGTTCAATAACTCTTGTTGAACACTCAGCAGTCTCAGTCTCACTAGAAATCTCTCGCAAAAAAAGCTTACTTCATGATTTATGATCCTACATGTGCTTTTCGTCCAAGAAGATATCATTTGTAGAAATAAACACTTTATTCTCACTCGGATCATAGAAATACCCACCTTAATGAATTCTTGTATTTATTAAAATTTTCAAAGTTGTAAATTGATTAATAGCTATTAATTTGGAAGCTGATAAGTAAATTGTTAAATTTGACATAATCAAACAAATTCATTTATATTAGAAAACTTATAGAACTCTTAAAACAAATCCAATCAAGTTTTAGCAAAACTATAATGAACCCTAATAATTTATTTTGTAATGATACTTCAATGATTTATAATAAAAGCCACCGTAGGGCAGTTAGTTACTCCTTCACTGAATCGAGACATTTTCAACCAAATATTACACCATAATAACTCTTATTCCTATAATATTTAATTACCATTTCTTTGGTCAGAATTTCATTAACCACCTTAATGAATTCTTGTAAGTGTAACCCATCATTTTGGAAATTATAATCTTTGCTCCAACAAGTCTGTCGTAGGGAAGAACAATATTGAGTAATAAAAATCATAACCAAAGTTAACCTTGATATAGACCCACACAAACACCATCCAAAGGGGGATGCATCAAGGCGCCTCGAGGCCAAGCATGAATCTCACGATGTAAATAATGATGGAGACCATAGGATGTGTTGACACACTTATCTCTCCCATTTACTATAAATACTTTCTCTAATTCACCTTGATATCGATCCATGGAAACACTATCCGGGGGGCGCATCAAGGTCCCTCGAGGCCAAGCATGAATCTCACGGCGTGAATTACCTGAGAACGTAAAAGAATTAGACATATCATATATATCGTCATCTACCACTGAGTATTTTAAAACCCAGGGTTTATTACTTAGGTAAATCCGGTTAAACAATTCATCTAAATCCATTGTTAAATTGACTAATATAGCTCTTATATTAGATAGTTTAACGATATATGATTCTTGTTTATTAAACACTTTAATAAACCTAATCATGTATTGCATGCTTATAAAATATTTGTCTAATTCACCTTTTAGGTCAGTTCCCAGGTAGGGGTATTCTATTTCTATCAGCTTAAATACCCCAATGTGAAATAGAACATTTACTCTTTTATTATTTCTAATTTAATCCTATTAGAAAAAAAAAATAAAACATTACCTATTTCTAATTATATTAGAAATACTTTAACATAGGTGCAGGTGAATTAATTCTAAATCATTTAAAATTAATTAAAACCTATGTTTCCATGCAACTTTGATTATAGATTTTAATCTAATCCACTAAACTTATAACAATTATAAATTCATGAAATATTAAAACATATAATCATGCATCTAATGATATTAAGTTAAATATAACATTTATATTTACTAAGCAATGTCATGTTCAATGCAATTCCATTTTCATCATATAATATAATACTTATATTATTCACTAATGAAAATCACCCATATCCATCATAATATAACAATTATATTAAAAAATGATGCATAGATATGCTTTAATTATAACATGCAACTATATAATATAACACTTATATTAAACTAGATGCATGTGCATGGTTATAATTTCATGCAACTATATAATATAACATTATATGGTGCATGAAATATGTTTATCCTAAGGTGAGACTTTAAAACTATATGGCACATAATATGTAAGATATTAAAATTTAATCATACATCAAATGTATAAATAAACAAAAAAATTGGATCGAATTGAAATAACAAATATTATATAAAAAACAAAAAAACAATACATTGCAGCAAAAAACCATCTTGAAGCCTTGAACCCACGACCTTCAACCGTCTAAACACGCATGAGCAGGCCTTGGAGCATCGTTGCAATGCTAGTTTAAAAAAATGCCCTAGTGTTGCAACACTTGGCTGGAGCGTTGCAACGCTTGCCTTTTGTGCTATAGTGTAAAGGGTAGCGTTGCAATGCTCTCCCTTTACACTCTAACACAAAATGCATTTTTTACTTCATTCTAAATTTTTTTTGCTCCGTTCTCCACCTATTTTCTCAACAATTCTTTCATCACATTCGAAACTTACTTATAGACTTGATAGTAAAAATTAAAAGCCCAAAAACAACGGGTCCTTATAACTTTAATCAGATTAAAGTAGTAAACCTAATGCCAAGACTTAAAAACATCCAATTTTGCAAACTAACATTCAAAATGCAGTAAACACCTACATTTTCCCTAATTTTCATTTAAAATTGAAAAATCAATTACACGATTTAGCTCTGATACCAATTGAAGGAATAGAATTCCTCACAAAAGTGTGTGAACGTCGTGCACATGATAATCAATTTGAAATTTGTAAAATACCGAGAAGAATAAATATAGCAAAACAACTTAATAAGCATGTTGCTGAGATTTGAGAACAAATTATGAGGAACTTATCCTTGAAGACTTCACTTATGGTGTTTCCTCTCCAAGTCCGGAACAACTTCAAACTCGATCACCCTCAAATAAAACTTCCACGAACAGTACTGACCATGAAAAATGGACACCACCAAGAAGACTTTCTTGTTATTCTTCGACAGGAACAATGGATTACGAGATCCTTTACTTCTAGGAGAGGGAAAAGAATTTAGAAAGAATTTAGAAAGGAATTTTTTTAGAGGGACCTTAAGAGTACCTTGTGTTTTCTTCTCTGTAACTTTTTTTTATAGAAGATACGACAAATTCTCAACCCCACACATTAAGTGTTCTGCGTAAGATGATGAATGAGGGAGAAAAATTATACAACTCCCACATTTTTAACGTCTAATAACTCTCAATGGGATTTATTTTAAATTAACGTAACATATATATTAAATCTTATTTAACATATATATAATAATATTATTTAACAATTAATTAATTTGTGATTAAATATCATATATTTAATTTTATTTGAATCATATTCAAATGGTATTATCTCACATAACCTATAGTTTTAATACGAATTTATTCATATTAATTTCAACTTCTAGTATTTATAAGAATCACATTCATATAATTAACATCTAAATTTTATTCAAATGTAATACTATATTGATTTATAATTAACTATATATTAGAATGTATCAATATACGTTATATCAATTTGAATCTCATTAAAATATTTATCTCTCTTATTGATTATAAATCATATTCATAATGAACTATAATGTATCAATATACATTATATTAATTCCTTTATACATAGTATTAATTACAAATCATATTCATAATTAACTATGTATTATAATGTACCAATATACATTATACTTTATATTAATCACATTAATATAAAATTTTTCTAAAAAATAATTTGAACAATTCAAGTTATTCCAAAATTATTTATTCCTTGTTCTATCCTTAGTGAGATAACAAAAGGGTCTAATTAACCTACAGATTAGAAACTCTAATGATACGAGATTAATTAATTCAACTCTTTAATCAGATCAATCAACATTCATTAATTGTCGTCACTCCACTAAAGATCGACAACTTCACTCTTCGCACTGTAGATATATTTCTGTGTCCATGGATATAACCAATCAAAAATGAATTGACCCTTCATGAATTGCTCGTAACTACATGTGGGTCAAAATTATTCTTTTACCCCTATAGTTACTTCTAACTCCTTAAGTACCACTGATTCCTCTGATGAACAATTAGTTATAGTCCAACTATAAACTAGACCCCTCTCTGGCCAGTGCAAAGGTGAGGTGCCTCATCATTCAAGACCTTGAATCAACCCTCAAGGGAGCAGTTCATCTACTTACCCTATGACCGAGAAGGAGCGAATTTCATCTCGTGTAGTTGTGTTCTGAGCTCCCCATTCAGACAAATGTCTAAAATAGTATACATATTGAGCCGGCGAATCAGGCCACTCTCACCCATACAGATCAAATGATTGCTCTCATAGGCAGGAGTTCACAACTCACTCAGGATTAAGGTAGGTCAAGTTACCTATAATCATCCTTGTTGAAATGCCTTGAATCTGTTTGTTGGCGCCCCCAAAACCTATTCAGATTTCGTATTTAGCATATTTATTTATTTTTAGTTATTTATGATTATGACCCTAGGGTTTAGAGTAGTGCGCTATATAACCTTTCTAACCCTAGAAGTGCCGTTTTGATATAATTTCTGAAAACATTCTCTCTAATAATATTGTTCTCCCTCTACCTGTGGACGTAGCTAACACACTGTTAGTGAACCACATATATCTATGTGTCGATCTTCTTTATCTCTACGTTCCTTTTTGTGTTCTTTAATTGTCGATTTCATAACAATCCTAGTGAAATATAAGTATTTTCAAGTAACGGTGTTATAAAAAAAAGATTAATCGTTTCGCGGTCCGATCTTATAAAAGCTCTCTGTATAGGATACTCCCACTCACATGTCTCTACAAGAACTATTAGGAACAAATCGTTTGTAATATTTTACAACTAACAATTACAAAGTTTGTATTGTCACAAGGATAAGATATCCAACCTTATCCATATAGTATATACCATTTAGGTCATTACTTAAACATGATCCACTTGTATGACAACTACATATATGTTTAAGTTACATTAAATAACCTCAGATCTTGTTTATTAAATTGAGTTACACAATCCTAAATATCAAATAATATAACTCCTTATTTTATTAAATAAATTATTATTGTCATTTATACATTACAAACTACGAGGTTTAAGGCACAATCCCTAATACTGAGCTACCGAATCAATAAGTCTATCATCTTGGGGACTTAACCGAATGGAGAGTTGGGAACATAACTTCACAAGATAGAAAGTGTGACAGTGCTCTGACGCTGGTGGTCTAAACAATGAGTTTGTTTAAGACCGAATCGTGAAATAATTAATCTCTTTTTGTAATAGTGTTGACTGAAGAAATTAATATTTCACAAGATGGATCATACGTAACTCGAGCTCAATCTTGAGTGAGTTATGAACTTCTACCTTTGAGGGTTAGTCCTATGATTTGCATGGGTGAGTATGGCCCGATTTACCGACTCAATAAACCTATCATCTTAGGGACTTAACCTAGTAGGGAGCTAGGAACATAAATTCACAAGATGGAATTTACTCATTCACAGTTAGGGTAAGTAGATGAGTAGTTCTCTTAAGTATTGACTTCGAGACTTGAACAATGGGGCCTCGTTCTTTCACTGCCCCGAGAGGAATTTAGTTTATGGTTGTACCATAAACAAATTATTCATTAGAGGATTAATGGTACTTAAGGATAAAGAGGTAATTGTAAGAGTAAAACGAATATTTGACCCAACTATAATATGAACAACTCATAAAAGATCGACTCATGTGTAATGGTTATATCCTCGGATGCAACACATTCTATAGTGCATAAGAGCGCAATTATAGGTCTATAGTGGTACCCATAGTTAATGAATGTTAATTAAATTAATTAAAGAGTTTAATTAATTAATCTCGGATAATTGGAGTTTATAATCTATAGATCCATTAGGTCTCCCTGCTAGCTCACTACAGATTAACAAGGACCATTGTTTTGAAAGAAATTTGAAATGTTTAAATTAATTAAGGTAATATATGCTAAATGTATATGATAAAAATTAATGTAATGTATATAGATAAACTAATATATATATATAGTTAATTTTGAATTAAACTATATGATACGGGAGATTTAAGCTGAATATGATTCAAATATCAAATTAATATGAATTAGATTCATATCAAGATTATAGATTAAAAGTTAATTGAATAAGAACCATATTAAAACTATAAGTTAGAGGGAAATCATTTTAATATGATTTATATGTTTAATTAATGAATTTAAGTTAATTTAATTTAATCTAAACTCCTCTGCAAGGGAGTCCGCAGTTTATAGAGAGTTCTCCTCTCCTTAAAAATGCAGAGAGCCTACATTGGCTAGGAGATACAATTTTTACATGAACAACAACTCTACCTCTCTCAGTTTACAAAGAGAAGAAAGTTCTCTACAAAAAAAAATATTTTTTCCTCCTCTCAAAAGCACTCCCATAAGTGAGGTTCCTTACTAGAGATAGTAGGGAAGATCAATTGGGATGTCCAATTTATAGAGAAGTAAATTTCAATATACTGAGAAGAAACTTAGAGCTGAATTGAAGATCAACTTTGAAGGTAAGTCGTCTCTATCTAATTTTATGCTTAACCTTGATTACACAGTATGATGTATTTGTTTTGTATGTTTATATTTTTAATTCTGTGAGTTTTTATCATCCAAATAAAAAATAAAAGTGTTCATACACTTCTGTTGTCGGATTCAATCCCTTCAATTAGATCATCACACTATTTTATGTACTCATCACTCCATCGAAGTTCCCATTTATGACTAAAATTCTAAAAGATTTTCTACTCCAATGGTAGTTTTGAAACATATAAGGTGTGTTTGGTCCATAGAATTGAGAAGTAGGAGTTGGGACGTAGTAGGAGTTGGAAAGTGGAGTTGTGAACTCCACTCCTTGTTTAGCCCAAGAAGATTGTGGGTCCCACTACTAAAACAACATTAACTTTATAGCTTATCAACTCTTTATTCAGGTAAAGAATTTACAACATCATAAACTTTATAACTCCTCAAAGTTTAAAGGTAATATTGTAACTATTAAAGTATAAGAGTATCAAGAAACAAGGGATAAAAGTTTAGGATATTTTCTATAATGTAGCTAAAAAAACATGTTCACCATGTTTAGTTATTTTTTGAGAGATATTTAGTGAAATTTCCGTTTGACCAAAACTATCCAGTATTTCTTGCCATCTGCTTCGATTTTCCTTCCTTTCTTTTTCGAATTAATAAATAATGCATATTATAGTAAACCGTTTGTCATAAGTGATGTCTTATAATAAATATGCAGGTATCTATAATAAATATGCATGTACCTCCGGAAGAATTATTTTTAAAATTATTTTTCTGTATTACAATTATCGAAGCTATTATTTGAATCTATCAAATACAGATACAGATACGACTACATGATACGGATACAACGATTCGTTAATTTCTAAAAAACTAAGATACGGATACGTCTAAGGATGCGTCCATATATATATATATATATATAATACTTCTAAAAAACGAAGATACTGATACATTGAACATAAATTTTCTTTTTCTGAAAAAAAAATAAGATATAGATAAATTTAGCATACAAGTTAATAACAATAACACAAAATAAATAAAAAAAAAAAAAAGCAACATCTAAGATGTTGAAGTATAATAGTTAATAAAATGCAATTGAAAGGTGGCTCATATTGCAAAGAAGAAGAAGATTAAAGGGAGAAGTATGAAGATAAACGAAGAACTTTTCATTAAATTGTTGAAGATATTCAAATGGTTTATATTTTGGTGAACTTTGTGGGGATTCAAATGTGAAGATGGAGATTAGATGATTCTAGTCTAGGATTTGATCCGTTATTTACTTTTTCCTTTTAGTTTTGGACTCGAGTAGTAAGCTTTTTAAATAGGTTTTCTAGTTTTAGATTGAGAAAGATTAGATAAGTTGTTTGTCTTTTTTCTTTAAAAAAAAAAATATGCGTAGAAATAGATACGTCAAATCGCGTGTCAGATGTGCATCTAAAAAGTATCTAAAAGTATCGGTATCCAATACATATCTGATACGAATTCTTTACCTCATATGAAGTACCTGTGTTTCATAGATTTTAACACAAAAGAATTCCTTTCAATTCCCACTGCATTGAATATCCAAGAAAGATGTTTAAATTTTGAAGTTTTGTATATACTTGATCTAAACTTTAAACTCTCAACTTCACATCTAAAGAGTTTATGTACTTTAAAAACATTTAATGGGTCATAACTTTCCATTTTTGGTCTATTAGGTTGCTATTATATTCCAGATTTCTAAAAATTAATCTATCTATTAAATATGAAATTTATGTGTAATGAAATGTATAAGGCACAAAACTAAAAGTTCAAACACATATTAAATACTTTTGAAATTTTAGAATCTTAATGACACAAATCTCAAAATTAAAAAACTAAACTGGTAAATTTAACTAAAAAAAACCTTTGGTAAATTATAAAAAATGTCATTGAATTTTATACTTTGTGTAAAAAATATCCTTGAATCTTCGAAAGTTTTAAAAATACCCCCAAACTTTTAAAGAAAGTTTGAAAATACTTTCATGATTAGTTTTGGATATAAATGTTGGTACTTTATTTAAAAAATGCCTCAAGACTTTAAAAAATTAAAAATATACCCTTAAACTTTAAAAACATAAATAAGAAATGTCATTATTATTAGTGTATGAACGAAAATTGTTAGTACCACATTGCAAAGATACTTTTGAATTTTCAAAAGTTGCATTAGTACCTTTAGTCTTTCTAAACAAAGTTAAAAATTGTCGTTACCATTTATCTATACCCTATCTCTTTCCTCCATTTTCTTTTATCTCTCCTCATCAATCTATGACTTAACACTTCTCTATTTTCTTTTTTTCTTACTCTCTTTTTTTTATTATTATTATTATTATTATTATTTCTCCCATCCATTGATTCTCTTATTACAGGTTATGTTGCATCAAGTTAAATTTTTTGCGTTTGTTTATATATAAAAAGAATTACCCCTTCAATTAAAAAGGTATGTAGATTATAGAGAATAATAGAACCACTATGGGACGTTAGAACTTCAATATTTTAACGAGGTTGTACGTTAGTACTTGAGTGTGTATTAATGTGTATTTGAATTTAATATACAAAAAGAGAAACAGGTAAAATTTGGATCATAATTTTAAGGACAACTAGTATTTGGGACCAAGTTTGTAGTGATAAAGACTTTCATTGATCATTTTCATGATTCAAGTTACTCTATTATTCTATTATTGTGGTTGGTTAAGAAGATTCATCATCATTGAAGATAATATTCCTTTGTCGACCCTTTTTGTCATTAGTCATTCATCATTCCGCTAAGTTTTAAGAAAAAATTTTGATTTCGTGATTTTGTGAAATTTTATGATTTAGCTATAAGTGTTTGTTTTTGTTTGGTTGTGTAAATTGGTGCAATAATTAGACAAATAGGTGAATATAAGAGTGTCTATATGAAAAAATTGAGATATTTATATAAGTTCTTTTCCAACTCAAAACTACTACAAAGAAATTGACTATATTAACGGTAAGAGCATTTTCAAATGTTTATTTTGAAAGGTTAAGAGTATCAATGAAAGCTTAAGGTATTATTGGATTTTTCTAATGTTTAGGGAGTATTATTGAAACTTTCAAAAGTTCAAGAATGTTTTTTTAAATAAAATACTAACAATTTCTATTTAAAACCAGCAATAAGGGTATGTTTTAAAACTTTTTTTAAAGTATAAGAATATTATTGAAACTTTTGAAAGTTCAAAAATATTAAGTTCAAAAGTATTTTCTATAATTTAGTCACAACACTTTTTATGATATTTAGTTTCTGAATTTTGAATGTATACATACATACATACATCTCTCTATATATACACATACATCTATATATTTTTTCCCCCTTAAAATACAATTGTTTTCTTACCCTTTTTTGATAAGCCTGTTTAAAATCTTCAAAAAGAACGTTTTTTTTTTTAAGAAAAAAGATCCAGTTTTAAAAAAACCACCCTTTTTGTTTTGAGATTTTAACTTGAATTTTGAAAATGTAGGTAATAAAGTACAATAACCATAAACAGAGCTAATGTTTTAATTTTCAAAATTAAAAATTAAAAAATGATCGAATAATGCCTTAGGCATGAATATTATTCTACCCATCTAATACTTCCTTTAACTGACTTATGTGAATCCAATAAATATCAAATCTAACTTGTTCATTAGGAAGCCATACATAATAATGCCAAAAGCTAAAATAATGGTTCTATTAAAGTTCGAACATCCAAATATATAGAAGAAGTAACTAAACATCTAAAATTCGATAATATAATGAAGAAATTATTATAAAGTAGTAGTATTTCTTCTAGAGTTAATTTTAACCCAATAGTCATATTTTGAATGTTGGTATACTAAATTAAAGAAGACCTTTAAAAGTTAAAAGTTAGAGGAATATGCCCCTTTTAAGAAAAAAGTTATGAACAAAGTAAACCCACTCAAAATTCCACAGCAGAGTTCACATCATCCATCTATTAATTTCCAGCTCTGCTAACACCATATACATATATTGAGACTTCTTTAATAACCATTTTATTTTATATTTTTTTGTTTTTGAAAATTAAACCTATTTTCTATTTTTTTACAATAATTTGTACCTTTATTATGATTAAATTTCTAGCTAAATTTTAAAAACAAAAATAAAATTTTGAAAGTAACATTTTGTTAGTTTTTAAAATTTAGCTTATTTTTTAGAATTATTAGTAAAAAAAATAGATAATAAAAGAAGAAAATTAGGGTGGAAGTAATGTCTATCCTTTTAAAAAAAAAAAATCTGAGAAATTAACTGCTGCCGCACAGTAAAAAAAATAATTTACCACGAATTAAAAAAACAACACCGTCCACCGACATTTCCGCGTGATTCGAGCATCAACCCATAATCAAATATGATTAAAATATAATTACGTAATAATAGTACTAATAAACAACAATATTGAATTTATATAATCCAGTTCAGATAGCAAGGGACACATCATCATCATAATTAAATAGCAGTAATAAATAATAATACCTCAGCCAATAAACCGACGCCGTTTTCCGAGCCCTAGATTGCGGAACAATCAAAAAAGTATTATAAAAATAAGAATTAAATAAAAAAAAAAAACCCCAAACTACATGTCGTCTCTGTTGTTCCAACTCCAAGCCCTAAAAACCGACAAAATACAGATGAGATCAACAAATTAGGGAAAGTGGAAATACGACGGCGTTTAAAGTGTAGAGAGATCAGCGGCGGCAACGGGTAATGGCGGAGCAGCCGCGGGAGTAAGGATTGACAGGGCCGCGAGCCTTGTAGCAGTTGTGAGTGTAGTAAGGGCGGCCGGAGCGGGGCGGGCAAGGGATCCGGTTGGCGGCGAGGGCGCCGTAAGAAATGTAGTAGTGGACTCGCCTCCAGAAGAGAGATCTGCGGGGGTCTTGTTCAAGGTCGAGTTCGTCGTCGTCGATGTCGGTGGCGGTGGCGGATTCGATGAGGGAAGTGGTGGTGGGCCATTCGAGGGCGTCGGCCATGAGCTTGAGGGAAGTGTCGACGGAGAGATGGGCGGAAGAGGAAGAAATGAAGAGAAGGATAGTGAAGAGGAGGAGGAGGAATTTGGAAGCCATTGGGAATTGGGAATTGAGAATGAGAGAGAAGGAAGGAAGGGGATGGGGGGTTTAGAGAGAAGGGGGAGAGAGAGAGATGAAGTTAAGTCACATGAAGATGGAGCAGAGAGTGTCGTTAATGTGTGATTGGAGTACAGCTGTTATTAATCAATGCCCACCTCTTCACTCCTTCCCTACGCGTTCTCTTCTCTTTCAAGGTTTAAAATATCAATGTCAATTCAACTATTGGTGAATTTTTATAAAAAATTATAAAAATAATGACTAATTTATTTATAAATATAGTAAAAAAAATTGAATGGTTATTTTCAAATAAAGAACAATGAATAAATTTATTTACAAATATAATAAAATATCACAGTTAGAGATAGATAAGACTTTTCGATAATTATCAATGTCTATCTACAATGTCTAAATTTAAGAGGGAGACGGAAATGAATCGTGAAGAGATCTCGAGGATATGAAAGTATAATTAAGAAATGTTTAAAAGAATTAAAAGTTACTACTTATACCAATAGATGTATCTTTCTTTTCAGTAAATCAATCATAGGAACTTCGTAGTAATGCATGCTTACTTCGAGCAGTTCTTTGTTAGATGACTTTTGAGAATTTTCCTAAGAAGCATGTGAAGGAGGACAAAACATGCTAAAAGAGTGTAGTTTTTTTTTAATCTAAAGAATTTTGGTTTTTTGTTGGCTATTTTTATTTATAAACTTTTTGTTCAATCATTCAATTACACACATAATTTCTCAAGTTTTCAACACTCAATTGAAATTTCAATCTTAAAAACTTCATATATATTTTATAATTTTATACATGAAACCATTAAATTTAAGGTGGACAAAATACTCATGTTAATATGAACGACAAAATTATAATATAATTTCACATTAATGAAATATATGAGTGAAATATGGACAAAAAAAAAAAAAGTCCTTAACAAATTTAAGATTTTTTTATGACAGATCTTATGTCAAATAGATTAGGGTTTTGTCACACCTTCTTACAGACCACTCTCTAAGCCTAGGAAAGGGCATGAATGCAGCAGTTATCAACCCTTTTGCTGATACTTACTGCCTATTAACTCTAGCGGAAATAATTTGATACCAACATGCAATCTCATACACAGTGTTTGCCTATGGCTAAAACCTCAAGTATTAAACACAAAACATTTACAGAGATTACACTATAAATTTCATAAGTCCCGATACCTAAAACTTAGTCCTTATATGAACAACTATAACATGTATACAATATTTACAGTAACCACCTAACAGACGGGTTACAATAACTTTTGTCCTTGAGTGGCAGAGCATATGCAGAGCTATCTTCTAAGGATTTAACCGCTACCTAGGGAAAAGAAAAACATTTGAAAACAGGGTGAGCTTACTATCCCAGTGAGTGACTCAACAAAGAAAACTGATTCTCATGCATAAGCCTCAATAAAGAGATCATACTGAAATATAAATCTTTACAGTAACCTTGTACTGCAATATAAACATTTTCCAAGCATAAAACATGTACAACTATTTTCATCATTAAACATTAACTGTTCCTTAGTTGAGAATAACCCTGTTGTGGTTAAATGCCAACGTCAACTGCTTAGTCAAGAGAGAACCCTTTTGCTCAATCTCTGACTTTCACTACCTACGTGCATGTGGCTATAACTAAGTATGATCATACCTTAGATACTTCTGCTCAGATATCTTCTCAAATGTCCCTCAGTATCGAGCTTCAAGTAATACTAGTCATACTATGACTTTCTCTTTAAAGCATGTAAAGCAAAACACATAAAAACATGTCTTTAAATGTACTAACGCATGCTTGGTGTATTTAAACACACATAAATAGTTTTTCACTAAACTTTCATACATGACATGCATTTAAAACATAACTCATTGTTTGCTTGGAAACTACTTTGTAAAACTAGTTAGCATGAGAATCATCTTTCTTAAAACATGGTTTCTTTAAAATATTGTAAATATTTAGTCACTCACAACTTTTAGGACTACTCCTCAAAGATTGATATGCTTCTAACACTGGTGTCAATCTTGTGGACACAAAAGCATATATTTTAGCTACTAGCATTGTTCTCCCTTTTGAGACTAACCCTGAAATAGCCTTGCGTTTAGCCTTCCTTTAGAATACCCTCACTCAAACACATACCTTGCTGTAGGTCTAGTACTTAGAAATTTCCTTGAGACTTTGGCTCTTGCTATGCGTCCAATACTTAACACAAACGCATCCCCACTTATGCAACCAACACTTGCTCTAAGTGTTCCTTCAGCCGTACATGGTCATCCATAAAGGCTGCTATGCATCTTAGCCTCCAACGCAAGCCTTCCTCAGCCTACACAGCAGGTCAAACGCATCGGGATGCTTAACCCTTAGTCTGTCTAGCGTTTACTTCGAGCTGCCAACTTACTCAACCTAAGTAACTGCCTGCTTGTTCATAAAATTCTAGATTCGTTTATTGAATTAATAACTCGAATTCTAGAGCTCATCTCAAGAAATTTCCTTCTACAAACCTATTTAGAATTGTCTCAGGAAGCTTACCTTAAAAATTCAGCTTCAATTCCTTGTGGTTCGTCTTGGAGACTCACTTCTTTATCGAAGGCTCGGATTCACTTATGAACTGAACTTCTGGTTACTTTTTCCCTTCTCCGGCCTTATTCCAGTGAGACTTTCTTCTAACAGTGTCACCTTTGAAACTAGACTCTAAGAGCTTTCTAACAACATTAAGATTTCTCAATTTTCACGGAGGAATTGATCAAAATAAGCTTTTGAAGTTCAGCCTCCCTTTTATACTACTTTCCACTGTTTACCAAAGCCTAGGATGACACCTCCAGCTTAGATGGAGCTAAATCCGTTGTTTAGAACAGTTGTTGCCTCTTAATCGGTGGTTAAGACTGAAAACTTCATTACTATCAAGCACACTTCAACTAGGTTCAACGCACACCTTAGTTCTCATGCAAGCCTATTCTAATTCATGTGTTGTGTGACTTGGCCTCCTCTCGACCTCAAGCCTCAACATAACTTCAGCTCTTTTAACTTTGCAAAGCCTGACCCACGCAAGCTCTACTCATCGCATGACAAGCTTGACCAACGCACAGTCAGCCTTACTTTAGCACACAGCTCTAACGCACACTGAGTAGCCAGTGCTCAATGCCTAGACTGGTCCACTCACATGCAAGCCTCAATCGTTTAGCTTAGTGCCCATCGTATAGCTCATCATTTAGTGATCTCTCACTGATGCTCATCACCCAATGATCTCACTCTCACTCATCGTGTAGCACACAACCTATCGCACACATCTGATGCTGCCGCACTCATGCTAACCTCTCAAGACTTGGCTGGCGCAT
>NC_052358.1:57380954-57495962 GCF_009727055.1 Benincasa hispida
CAAGGACAATGACAGTGTCATTCTTTCTTCTTTCAGAGCCTCTACCTCCATAACCATCATCAATCCAGTCATCCATATTCCGCGATATGTGGTCAAGGATGACCTTGGCCTCGATATACGTCTTGTCCATAAAATCTCCTGCCACAGAGGCGTCAGCAACAACCTGCGTCGATCTATTCAGGCCATTGTAAAATGTCTCCATCAAAAAGTAATCGGGTATCCCGATATGTGGGCAGTTCTTCACCAATCTTCGAAATCGCACCTAGGGAGTGCTCAGGGTCTCATTGTCCATTTTCTCAAAGTTCAACACATCATTTCGTCGCCTTGCATTGACGGCCGACGGGAAGAACTTCTTCATGAATCGCTCAACCAGCTGATCCTATGATGTAATCTCGTTCGGCTCCGGTGAGTGAGCCCACCTCTTGGCTTCATCCCTCAAGGTGTAAGGGAATAAATACAGTCTAATACCTTCAGGGTAACGCCAGGTAATGAGAAGTTGCCGCACATTTTAACAAAACTGGTTAGGTGGGCATGCGGGTCTTCACCTTGCAGACCCCCAAATTGCCCTGCGTTCTGGATCATTTGGAGCATGACCAGTTTTATGTCGAACCTTGCATTCTCCTCTACTGTAGGCCCCGAAATCCTAGGCAAAAAATCGTACAAGTTGGGTGCCGTGTAGTTCCTCATGTGAATGTTACGGTCAGCAGCAAGGAAGGATCCTACGTTGGCTGTACCACCCCTCGATTTTCTGCGGGAGCCACGTTGTCGTTATGATCTGCCATATCAGCTACTTTTCTTCACCTTGCTCGATTTTGGCATGCCCATGCGCGAAAGGTACGCTCGATCTTTGGGTCAACTATGAATTCTATTTCGGTACCAGTACTCATAAACTGTCAGAATGCTCTCCGCGTTGAAAAGCCAGTGCAAAGAGATCTGTCTTGCAAAATACCACAAACATTCTCAAACAATAACCATGAACCAATCCCCAGCAATGGCGCCATAAACTTGATAACATAAAATGCGATGATGCCATAAACTTGTAACTCATAAAATTCGATGCTTCTATTTTAAGCATGTGGACAAATATGAATATGAACGAATAAAATCTATCTTCTTATGTCATACAATGCATGGATGATTGCTATAATATGCGATACTACTTCTAGATGTATGCGTTATTAACGATATGCTTGTAGTATGCTATGCGTTTTCACAAGTTTCCTTGTGTTGAAACCAAGTATAATTTCACCGCAAGTTTCTCGGAGTGATCCGAGGTCGAACACAGGGATTGTTTTAGGTTGATTGTGTTACGTTCGTGATATATGCGATAGAGGGTTTTTCAATTTAATAAAAGTATGGGTTGTACATGCTATAAAGTAAATTGTGCAGTAAAGTAAAGATAAGCGATAAAAATGCGATAATAAAGTAAATTGCGATAAAGTAAACCTAAGCTATGATGATATAAGATATAGGTTACACGATACAAGATAACGAGGTTGAGACTGACTGTGAAGATTATACAAAGGTCGTGTTATGCGGTGGCAAGGCTTATGTGCGAAGCAGAAAAAGAAAGGATAATTAATATAAACATCGCAAGTTTCTTAATTGCATTAAAGATATAAGTACGGTTCCGCTTTCCCTTGGCGTACACCTCTCGGTGATCGGCCGCGTTTCCACATCTCTGTGGTGAAATAGGGACGAACGTAGTGAACGCAAGATTGCTTCCATCTCTGGAAGTACTTCTTGCTTTAGTTAACGTATTCTTCTAATCTTCTCTCGACAGATCAGAATGGCATCTTCACTTCTGCTCTCACAGTGAAGATGCCGTCTAATATGCTTTAGCTAAACATCTTTATCTCTTTAGCACTGATTAAGTTACTTTTTTAATTCATATTAATCACCATAGGATTAAGAAAACATCGTGGAGAAAGCGATTAATGGAGGAACGGAAATAGATAGAAATGTGGAAACGAAAGTGATCATGACATTTAATTATAAAATCAAGCGTCTGATACATGGTTGTGAATGATTTAGACTAAGAAGATGAAATACAACTGATGAATAAGAGTTAGAAACAGATACAGAAGAGTTCCAATGTCTTGACACCGATCTGGATGGAGAGATTGCTTGCCGGCGTAGATGGAGTGAATGGAAGGATGAGCTTCCCTCTCAGGCTTTCTCAACCGGTAGAGTTAATTTAGGTACAGAGCTTCACGGTGGGGATTTAGAATGATTCGCCCTGAGACTCACCTCTCGGCCTTGTCTCTTTTCTTCCCGGATCTTCTCCGATCAGCACTCAGATCAGCCTCTCTCTTAATAGCCTCGTATCAATTATCCCTCGTATGAAGTATATTTTTCAATGAATTCTTTGAGGGTATTTATAGATGAAAGCTTTGACTCTCTGACGTGTGGTCCCCACTTTATTGTTATGGAAATTTCGAGAATGGTAGAATAAATATTCCTTCTATTATGCAATCAGTCCATCGATAATGCACAACGGTTAGTTGTACACGTGTCAAAATCCTCTGTGATTGCGTTGCTCATTTGCATCTTTCGATCGTGTGCCCGCATGCGGTGTTGTTTTTATTACCGCATGCGGTTGAAGTTCAGCTCTGGATCGATTGTCGAATGCGCCATCATTGCATTGATTGTCTAGTCATTCCTGAATGATGAGCATAATGCGATATAGATGTGTTAATCTTTCTCCTCTTGATCCATGAGCGCATACGGTGGCTGGATTTTCTACAAAACAGACTTGAAATATTCTTTTCTACCATCGCAATGGTGTTAGTGGGTGTATTGACGACAATTTATAATTCTTGTATTTCTTAGCTAATTTCTCTACAATTGACGCAACTTTTCTCTCTTTTAACCACAATATCTAAATATAGCAGTATAAATAACTTGTATTTCTACAAGTTATCACTTCACCCAAGAGTCAAGCTTTCAAACTTAAACTTTTCTTCTAACTTTTCACCATTTTCCTTACAATTACACATTAATTCTCACCTTAACCTACTTACCATATTGGTCTCAGTAAGGAACATACTCTAGTAGAGAAATTAGGGTTCAGGGTTTACAGGTTTTTATGCATATATGTTGGTTGGGTTAGAGCATTGTGCCCATATTCATAAACACAACATAAAGAATCTTTAAGTACATTATCTCTAAAATTGAGAATGCATGTTTAAAACATTGCATTTATTTGTCTTATGGAAAAAAAACATCTTTCTTTCTTTAAGTACAAATGTACATATATTTGGAAATGTAAATGTTTTTTTAACATATCCTTTGGATCTCTTTACATTAAAAAAAAAAAACTTGAATGGACCAGTTTTGAATTAAAGGAAATAGAGAGGCAAACGAAGGATAAGTAAATGCTTGTGTAAGTTTATTAATTGAAGCTTACAATTTACAAGAATTAGAGGTTGCTTTAAATACATCAATAAAGATAACTAGAGGAAGTAAAAAATCGAGACGAGGTAGATGAAGAGATTTAGCTACCAACTAATAATAAATAAAACTAAAGTCAATACAAGTTATCAAGTATAGCAGAATATAATTATTCAACAATAGTGTAGTCACCTCAACAGTTGTTTATGTCATAACAACCCCTCCTCCAAACGAGGCAAGAGAGAGAAACGAAGGTTGAGTTTGTTGTGAAGATCCTAAAAGAGATGAGGGGATAACGGTTTGGCCAGAAAATCAACAAGTTAGTCCTGAGAACGGACATGACTATGGATAAGTTGCCGGGAAAAGACTTGGTCACAAATGAAGTGAGCGTCAATTTTGATATGTTTTGTGCGGGCATGGAAGACAGGATTGCGAGCAAGGGCAATAGCGGAAAGATTATCACACCAAATAGTTGGGGCAAAGGAGAGGTGAACACCAAGATCCTGTAATAGAGTGCAAAGCCATAGTAACTCACAAGCAGGATGGGAGAGAGCTCAATATTATGATTCAGTACTTGAGCGAGCAACAAATGCTTGTTTCTTGGAGCTTCAGGAGATAAGTGATTGGCCAAAGAAGACATAATAACCACCAACTGATTTGTGGTCATCTGAGGAGGAAGCCCAATCACCATCTGAAAAGTCGTAAGGGAGAGGCCAGGGCCTAGTTAAAGAAATAGTCCCAGATGAATGGTGTCTTGTAAGTAGTGAAAAACTTGTTTGAGAGGGCGCCAGTGAAGAACGGTAGGTTACTAATTGAATTGACTAAGTTTATTGACAGGAAAGGCAATGTCGGGATAGACATGCTGCAAGTACTGAAGTGATTTGAGAGTGTTGCGATAAATTTGAGGGTTAGACATAGGATCACCATCAAATTGAGAGAGTTGTATGCCCGTGAGCATGAGAGAAGGCCTATTCGATGCTAGATATTCAAGATCAACACTGGAATGATGAAGAAAATGCTAAGAAGTATTTTGCCAAACACTCGATGCTGGATATTCGACGCTCGATGTCTTCCTACTCGATGCTCGATGTCTTCCTACTCGATGCTCGATGAAAATTTCCTTCTTTGTCTAACGAGTCTCTATTGAATCCTCGATGGAACTTGATTACAACTGAACTAATACTTAATCTTACTCGATGAATCTTGATCTTTACTCAGTGCGACTCGAAGGCAGAAAACGATCAACTCGAAGCTACTCGATAGTGAAGATCGATGCACGATTCAACTCGATTCTCTGTATTCGATACGATTGAAACGAGATTGTATGGCACGCGATTTGCAGAAAGATTGAAGATGAATGGACAAGAAAGATAAAGACAAGAAGAAGAAACACAAAGGTTTACATGGTTCGGCAAAATTTCCTACGTCCACGGGAAGATTCCAATTCTTTACTAAGAAGATTGCGTTCAACCTTTTGCTTATTTACAGAACTTAGGAAAATGATGAAAAATACTCTCTGTTTTGTTTTTCTGATCAGAGTATTTATAATGTGTACCAACTGACCGTTACATCACAAAGTTAGTTAAAAACAAATAATAAGTTGAGGTATTTGAGTCACAACTTCTTCAAATTCTCCACCTTGACTCTAATACCTTGTAATCTTCTGATCTTCCTGATTCTAACCGTTCTGTCTATCCTGGGTCTGGAAGCTCAAAACCAACCTATTCTAGACATTTAACCAATTTAAGCTTCGAAACAGGTTTTGTCAACATGTCAGCTACATTGTCTGAAGTGTGGACATTTAGAATTTCTATCTCCTCTGTCTCAATTTTATATCTGATGAAATGATACTTAATATCAATATGCTTAGTTCAAGTGTGGTATTGTGTATTTCGAGATAAATGGATAGTACTTTGGTTGTCACAGTAGAGTTTCACCACTGTTTGATCTATTCCAAAGTCTTTTAGCAATCCTTTAAACCACAGTACCTCTTTGATTGCTTCTGTTAAAGCCATATATTTAGCTTCTATTGTAGACAAGGCTACTATAAACTGCAGTGTTGCTTTCTAGCTAATTAGATTAAGACCATAAAGGAAAAGGTAACTTGTTAAGGACCTTCTTTTGTCCAAATCACCAGCATAGTCAACATCCACATATCCATAAAGTTTTAAGTTTGGTTCAGCTGACTTTTGGTAGACTAATCTTGAGTTTTTCGACCAAACTAAGTACCTTAAGATCCATTTGGTAGTCTTCCAATATCTCTTACCTAGGTTAGACATATATCTACAAACTAGGCTAGTTGAATATGAGAGATCAGGTCTGGTAGAAATCATTAAATACATCGGCTTCCGACTGCTTCACTATAAGGTATAATAGCCATATGTTTCTTATGTTCTTGGTCAGAATCTTTAGGAGAGTTAGCTGAGGAAAGCTTGAAGTGTTGAGCAATAAGTAAGCTCATAGGTTTAGCATCATTCATGTTGAACCTTTTAAGGATTTTCTCACAGTAACTAGACTGAGTGATGCTTAGAATAGACTCTTCCTTGTTCCTTTGGATTTCAATTCCTAGGACCTTGCTTGTTTCTCCCAATTCCTTCATATCAAACTCCCTTTTTAAGAGGTTTTTAACATGGGTTAGATCTTCTTTGGACTTACCTACCAGTAACATATCATCTACATATATGAGTAGGTAAACCTTGTCTTTGTAAAAACCTATATTTACATAAACACATATGTCAAATGAACTTCTTTTGAATCCAATCCTAGAAATATAGTCATTGAATCTCTTATACGAGGACCTAAGTGATTGTTTTAACCCATAGATTGACTTGTTGAATCCAACGCTACCCTATTCACTTGCTTCTATCCAATAGAGTCGAGCTAGAGCGACGACCTGGCATTGCGACGCTGACTGGTTTTCCCAAAATTTATGCTTACTGCCTTTCAGCATCACATGAAGGTCAATGAAGGGTTGTAATGCTGCCTTTAAGGGTAGTTTGATAATTTTGACGTCTTCACTCAATATGGTGCATCCAAATCTCATTTTTGCTTCTTTTTGGCTCAATTTTCATCCCAACAACATAGTTTCTCATCGGGATCGATTTACCTACAAATAAGAAAAATTGCGCATAAGAATTATTCAATAACAGTAGGATTAAGAACAAAAAATTAACTCTTTTTGAGATCTAACAAACACCCCAACTTAGTTTTTGATCGTCCCGAACAAGATTGTAACATTCAATCATGCAATCAATTGTTCACTCTATTTTACAGTCCCTAAACTAAGTCTCAACAGTTTTTGAGCTACCCAATAAATCACATAACAACTTGAATTCAAACACTCAATTGAGGCTCATTGTAAAAGATACTTTTGTAATCAAACTTGTGTATAAATGAACACTAAGACCATGAAAACTTTTTCCATAAATCAAAGAATGATAGAAAAAGTTTTATCCCACTCCCATTTCATCTTTCCTCTACTCTAGCTTGATTATCAGCCCAGGACATACTGTTCTTGCTAATCAAAGAGCAACACTTAGCGAAGAGTGCATAAAGTTCACACATACAAAACATAGAGGGCATCAATTTTACCTAGAGGGTTAGCATTCACACTCGACTGCCAAGAACCTAACCACTATTTTCTCGTGGGTTTTAATTAGACACGGTGAAGGTAACTCTTTTCTCCTCTATCCATGCACACACGCCACAATTATTTTTTTGCAGACAAGCTAGCTTTTGCCTCATTTTTTCCTTTTTTTTTGGTCAAAATATGCTTACATTATTTTGGCAACTCCTCTTTTCTTTTTCTTAATAACACATTAGGCCACTATTTTCTCAATGTCTAATTTTGCTTCCAGCACTAAAAGTTACTCCTAAGCTAAAAGTGGACCTTTCGAGGTGAGAACAAAAGTCCGAGAGGGATAACCCGTTTCTAAGACTCTTCGGGATTTATAAAGAAGAGTTTTTCGAACTAGGTTCATTATGCATAGGTATTCATGAAAAGTTTTTTTTAGAAAGAGCTCAAAATCATGAAAGAATTTCTTTTCTTAAAAACATAAAACACATTGAGTGCATCATCAACTTATCATTGAAAAGAAACGAAAAACAAAGCGAACAGATCATGAAAACACCAAACACTCAAACAAATTTTCAGCACAGAGGTTCTTATTCCATTTCACAACAAAAAATTCAAATCCTAAAAAGTCAAGCTCAGATGCTCAAGGCTAACCAGAGAATTTATGTATAAAAGAATCAATTCAATTATCAAAAAGAATTTAGCAGTTATGTTTCAACTATACCAAGTATAACAAGTATTCAACTATCCCCCAAAAGAATGTATATGCTATGCACAAAATCAGAAAATAAGAAGCATGCTTCACACCCACCCCCAACTTTAAAAATATTAAAGAATTGTGGAAGAGGTGTGGGCTCTACGGTTTAATTGTTCTTCTGTAACCCCATAGGGTCACATACTTACGCACACCATGTGGAATTGATATGTTTGCGAGGGTTCTCTCTTGAAATTCCTTTGAAGTTTGGTAGCAGATTCATCAAACCAGGCTTGAGCTCGAATTGCACTGTGATTGGAGGAAAGACCATGAATAGGGGTTGTTGGTCCATGTCTGGTTCAGCTAGCTCCCATAGAGTTTTCTCCGGAACCTTTTCCGCCATGACTTTTATTGGATTATCAGCAACTTGATGATCTTCTTCTTCCAGTGTCTTTCTTCTTAATTCCCTTCATTATTCGCCTCTCCTCTTGAGCAATGTCTGCAGAAAATGTAAGCTCTGCACTCCTAGAGGAGCAGGTCATAAACCAAGGGAAAATAACAATACAATTTTTTTTTTTTTTTATTCAGAATTCTAAAATTTTCCTAGGCTAGTTACCAAATTTCCCCAGTAGCAACACTATGTTGTTCGTCGTCAAATTTAATAGAAACGTTATCGCATACAATCAGTGACTCAAACAAAAGAAATATGTTCACTGATCCTAAGACTTGTACAAAAAGCGCAGTAAAAGTATTGAGAACGGGGTCCAATCCACAGGGATACTATTGACTAGCTAGGTTGATTAAAGAATTTCATGTGACAAGGGGGTTTTGGTTTGTTTTTGTGAAAGAAATGGAATAAAAAGTAAACATGCAAAGAAAAGAAGTTTGAACGAGAATGAGCACACAATTGGTTAGAGTAAATTTATAAAAGGGATCTTGGGATTAGTTTATATGTCCAGTTTCAATCATTAGATGCTAATTAATTACACCGAATCTATGAACTCCACAATCTATTAGAGATACTAATAGCCCAATTAGCCAAATTCGATATTAAATCAAATTGGCTATAAATTAATTCAAAACTCTTTTTTCTCAGCGAAATCCAAGCAAAACCTAAATTGTATTATGAAAGAGTTCATGCGTTGTGACATACTACAAGTTGGAAAGCCTACTCTTAAAGCATGATTAATTGACAAGATTAAACTAGGGTAAACATGTGTAAGATTAGAAATAGTCTTAGCCTACACATGCAATCCTAATTCGTGCAACTTAATCAACAATTATGCATAGCGCCATGAAGATTTTGCAAACAAAAAATTAATAAAATTGATAGTCAGGCCAATTGAATCAAATTCCATTAAAAATAATCCAAATCATACCCAAGAGTTCATAGAAATCAGTACAATTAATTAGAAATCTTCAAGAAATCGAACATTCAACTAAACCAAGGAGAAATTGTCTAGACTTGCATCTTCCTCAAATCAACAACATAAATGGGGAAGTTGAAAGGCAAATGGAAAAGATTGATGAATGAAGAGGAAAAAATGATGAATCTAGTGAAAAATTGTCCAGAAATTATCCCAATCACAGCCCAAAATCGTTCTCCCTTTTGTAATTTTGTTCACATCTTCAGTTGGAACCAAAACCTTCTATTTGTAAAACGATCGTAGTGTCGCAATGCTACTGCCGAATCAGACCTCAAGCGTCGAAGGAGAAGCATAACGCTACTGTGACGATGTATTGCGCGTATGCGGAAGCCACCCGTCTGTTGGAGTTCGTAGTGTTGCAATGCCTGTTGAGCATTGCCAACGTTGCCCGTTCACTCACCTCTATCCAATAGTGTCGAGCTTGAGCATTGGCTTGGCATTGCGACACTGACTGTCCCGAAATTGATGCTTACTCCTTTTCAGCATCACGTGAAGGTCAAGGCAGGGTTACAACGTTGCCTTTAAGGGAAGTTTGGTAATTTTGACATCTTCACTCAATATGTTGCATCTAACTCCTGTTTTTTCTTCTTTTTGTCGGTTTTCATCCCAACAATATACGTTCTCATCGAGATTTATTTACCTACAAATAAGTCAAATTACGCATAAGAATTATTCGATAACGGTAGGATTAAGGACATAAAATTAGCTCTTTTTGAGAGCTAACATATGGTAATTATTTCAACCTTGGTCTTGAGCAGGTAGATCCATGTGAACTTGCTAAAGTCATCCAAAAATGCAATATAATACCTATAACCATTAGTTGACAGATTGAGTAGTAGAAAGGGAAAGATGAGATTTACCATATTTACATGCCTCACAAAAATCACCATTTCAATTACTTTTAACAGAGATATTACATGAGTTCAAGATTTGACTTAAAATTTGAGGGGAAGGATGGCCAAGTCTTTGATGTCGTACATCCTTGGTACATGAAAAAAACACAGTTGGAAAGATGAGTCAAATCTTCAAAATGTTGGAGGTGATTATTGACAATCTTCAGGTCAATGGCTTTTCCTAAGTAAACCACGTAAGCAGACTTCTTATTTCTCAAAAGATTGAATGAGGCTTTAGATGAGGATGCTTCCAAATGGTAGAGACCATGTCGAAGTGTCCCTATAAAGCATACTTCCTTGGACTTCTTTGCCTTAACAAAACAAACATTATCCTAAAATTCAACTATCATGTCATTATCATGGGTTTTGAGACACTAGTTAAGTTCTTTTTCATAAGGGAAACATAGAGAACATCCTTGTGAGCAATAGGCATTCCTTTACTAGATAGGTTAATAGGTCCATAGGTAATAATTGGTAATTTTTTACCATCTCCAGCCATAATAGTGAAGGGATAACCATTGAAGGTTTACATAGCGTAATGTGGGAATTGGTCCTAATTTTCGTTTTTCACATAACTTACAAGAATTATAGACTTAAAAGAGAAGGATTATGCATTTAATTTAAACCTACAGCTTGCTTTTATAAAGAAAAAGGGAAGAAAAAAATACCTTTGAAGAACAAAATTTCTTCAAGAACTCCGTCGATCAAGATCACAATTTGGAAACCCAATTGAGACACCACCAAACTAGAACCTCATAACTCCCTCCCTTTAATTAAAATTAATTTAAATAAATTAAATTAATAATAATAAAAATATATTATAATAACTACTTTATTATATATATATATACATACACACTATACGTTATATCAAATATAACATATAACCTATAATTTTATATTGCATCAAATACGACATAACCTATAGTTTTATTTTCTCTCATAATACATGGTATTTAATAGAAATCACATTTATATTAAATTCACATATATGAATCTCATTCATATAATTAATATTTGAATCATATTCAAATATTTAATTCCTCTCAACTTATTATGGTATTTAATATAAATCATATTTATATTAAATTTAATTACATGAATCTCATTCATATAATTAGTATTTGAATCATATTCAAATTCTTCTCATATTACCTTATATTATAATGTATCAAATACATTATATTAATTATATCACATATATAATTAATTTAATTAATTATATCATATATAACCAATTCCCTCAATTAATTTGAACATTTCAAATTAATCCAAAAATAATTCTCATTAAATCCCTATTGAGCTATAGAGTGTAGGAATGTATCAATAGCAGCGGAAGCACAAGGATCATCTAAGCACCAAAATTCACTAATTTTGGCAAAATATCAAGCATGCTTTTTGCAGAAACAAGTGAGTTTCAAGACATACCTCTTGTAGAACTTCTTTAAAGCTCCTTCACCAGCTGCTATCTTCTCTAAAATCTTATTGTAGACCACCTCAAGATCTTCCCCACTATTCTCTTGGTGCTCTAAATTGAGTTGTGGACTCAAAACACAGCTGAATCAAGGGTAGAAGGAGAAATGCTAACTACAGAATATCAGTTGAAGATCTCTTTCCTTTCTTCAAACCAATTTTTCTTTTAAAATCTCTTTTTTTTTTTTTTCACTTCATCTCTTTTCATTATATTGGCAAATCAACATGCAATAGAAAAGAGTTGCATGAGTTGGCAACTCATGCTTGGAGAAGACAAAGGCAAAATATAATACCATTTGAATGAGCTACTTGGTGATGGAATATGGAAAAAACTTCAATTTTCCATTTTAAGTGTTTTGGTTTTACTTTTTCAATTTTTTATCTAAAAATCAAAATTTGATTTTATAAATCTATTTTGAATTTTAAAAAATGAAAAAATTAATTAATTTCATAAATTAAATTATTAAATAAAAACTTATTAATTTAATATCGACGCCTTATCACTAATTATTAAATTAAATTTTAAAACACAGTATCCATCTTTTATAATATTTAAATCATATTTAATAATATAAATTCTCCTATTTCGTTTAATTCTAAAATTAATTATATCTCATATAATTACTAATTTCTTTAATTCTAATTTGAACGTTTCAAATTAACTTATCACGCTATTCTAGAGCTAGTCCGTTACAAGCTAGTAGGGGGACCTTGCAGACCTACAGATCATGGGCTCCAACGATCCAAGATTAATTGGCTAAACTCATTAGACCAAATTAATCTCCATTCATTAACTAATGGGTCACTCTACTAAAGCCCATAATTGCACTCCCATCACTGTAGATATATTATGTCCACCTGATTTAACCATCGACCCTTCACAGGTTGTTCGTAATAACGACTATGTCAAATATCTGTTTTACCCCCAAGATTACGTCTTATTCCTCAAGTCCCTACTGATCCTCAATGAATAACTGGTTTGTGATCCAATCACTAAACCAAACTCTCTCAGCCCAGTGAGAGGGTGGGTGATAACTTGTAGAAATACAAGTTATTTATACTGCCTTATTTAGATATTGTGACCAAAAGAAAGGAAAGTTGTGTCAATTATAGAGAAATTAGCTAAGAAATGCAAGAATTATAAATTTTCGTCAATACACCCACTGACACTATTGCGATGGTAGAAAAGAATATTTTAAGTATGTTTTGCAGGAAATCAAGTCACCGCATGCGTTCATGGCTTAAGATAAAAAGAACAACGCATCTACATCGCATTGCGCCAATCATTCAGAAATGAATAGACGATCAACGCAATGACGGCGCATGCGACAATCGATCAAGAGCTAAACGATTACCGCAACTTCAACCGCATGCAGTAATAAAAAACAACACCGCATGCAGACAAACGATCGAAAATGCAAAAGAGCAACGCAATTGCCGAGGATCCTGACACATGTACAGCTGACTGTTGTGCATTTCTGACGGGATAGATCGTGTAACAGAAGGAATATTCATTCCACTATTTCTGGAATTGCCATAACAATAAAGTGGGGTCCACAAGTTAGAGAGTCAAAGCTGAGCCTATAAATAGCCTCTAAAATTCTATGAGAAAATATACTTGATACGGGCTTATTTTGATATTTGTATATTGAAAGAGAGACTGGTCTAAAGAGCCTGATCGGAGAAGATCCAGGAAGATTTAGGAGACAAGGCCGAGAGGTGAGTCTCCGGGCAAAGAATCCTTCCAATCCCCGCCGTTGAAGCTCTATACCAAGGTCATTTCTACCGAACGAGCAAGCCTGAGAGGGAAGCTCTTCTCTACATTCACTCCATTTGCCGGCAAGCAAATCCACCGTCCAGATCTGTGTCAAGACATTGGCACTTTTCTGTATTTGTTTCTATCTCTTTATCATCAATTGTATTCATCTTCTTAGTCTATGATTCGCACCATGTATCAGACGCTAAATATTAGTATTGAATGTCATGATCATTTTCATCTCCATCTTTCTGTGTATTTTCGTTCCTCCATTAATCGCTTTCCCCAGGATGTTTTCTTAATCCCTTGGTAATTAGCATGAATCTAACAAGTAAATTAATCTGTGCTAACGAAATAAATATGTTTAGCTAAAGCATGCTAGACGACATCTTCACCTGTGAGAGTAGAAGTGAAGATGCTATTCCTTCTGTCGAGAGAAGGTTTGAAGAATGCGTTAACTAAAGCGAGAAGTACTTCCAGAAATGGAAGCAACCTTGCATTCATTACGTTCATCTCTGTTTCACCACAGAGATGTGGGAACACGGTCGATCACCGAGAGGTGTACGCCAAGGGAAAGCGAAACCGTAGTTATATCTTTAACGCAATTAATGAACTTGTGATGTTTATATTAATTATCCTTTCTATCTCTGTTTCATACATAAAGATTTACCACCGCATAACACGACCCTTTGTATAATCTTCATAGTCAGTCTCAAACTCATGTATCAGTATCCTGTATCTTGTATCATAATAGCTTAGGTTTACTTTTACCGCAACTTTATTTTAATGCATATTTTACTTGGCAATTTTAGATACCTGTACACACACACTTTTTATTAATTGAAAAACATCCGGTCGTATATATCACGAACGTAACGCATTAACTATGCAATCCCTGTGTTTGACCTCGGATCACTTCGAGAAACTTGCGGTGAAATTATACTTGGTTTCAACGCAAGGAAACTTGTGACAACGCATAACATACTGCAAACATTCCATTAATAACGCATACATCTAGAAGTAGTATCGCGTAAAGTCTGAATAAGCATAATACATCATCCAGACTCCATGTCCATCATTCATCACTGTCCATGTGCTTATTTAGAGTCATTGCATCATTTTATGTTAAACTTGCATTATAATCATCCATGCGTTATGTGACATATGATAATAAGACCAAATTTTATGCCTGTCAAGTTTATGGCGCCATTGCCGGGGATTAGTAACAGTTAGTGTTGAATATGTTTGTGATATTTTGCAGGACAGATCTCTTTGTACTGGCTGTTTATCGCGAAGAGCAATCTGACGGCTTATGAGTATTGGAGTGATCGAGAAATTTTAAGCTGACCTAGAGATCCAGGGTATTTTTCGCGCAAGAGCACATCAGGGCTGAATTAAACGGTGAAGAAGCATGACTAACAATAACGAGGCACCCGCAGGGAATCAAAGGGAAAATTGGCCAGCGCAAGACTCTATATTTCTTGCTGCTGACTGCAACATTCCTATGAGGAACTATGCGACGCTGGATTTTTATAACTTCTCGCCAGGAATTTCAAGACCCATGGTTGAGGAGAATGTAAGCTTTGAAATATGACCGATTATGCTGTAGATGATTCAGAATGTGGGACAATTCAGAGGATTATAAGGAAAAGACCTGCATGCTCATTTGACGAGCTTTGTAGACATGTGTAGCGCATTCTCCATGCCTGGTGTGAATCAAGAAGGACTTAGATTATAACTTTTCCCATACACACTGTGGGATGAAGTAAAGAGGTGAGCTCAGTCGTTAGAGCCAGGTGAGCTTAGGAACGTTGGTCGAAAGGTTCATGAATAGATTCTTCCCCCCAGCCGTCAACGCAAGGAGATGGAGGGAGGTGTTGAATTTTGAACAAAAGGGTTATGAAACTTTGAGCACCGCATGGGTGTGATTCCGACAATTAGTGAAGAGCTGTCCGTATATCGGGATTCCCGATGGCATTCTGATGGAGAATTTTTACAATGGCTTAGACCAACCAACGCAAGCAGTTGCCGATGCCTCCGCGGTAGGAGGATTAATGGACAGATCATATATGGAAGCAAAGAGCATCTTGGATCGCATCTCGCGACATTCAGATGAGTGGATTGATATCGGGTTCGAGGAAAGAGGTCTGGAGCAAGAGAGAGCAGCAGATGCCGTTGTGTCAACTGATGCAATGAGCATGCTGGTAGACCAGATGACCACAATGACCTCGCTCCTTCAGACTATGGCTAATCAACAAAGACATCTCTCTTAAGGTTCAGCGCAAGTAAATGCGTTGACACACGTGGCCGCAATGAATTGCGTTCAATGTTGAGAGGGACATCCAGCAGAAGTCTGCCCATGTCAATAACCCGTATACTCTGTCTACAATGAATCGTTTGGCAACACCTACAACCCTGGTTGGCAGTATCACCTAACTTTAAGTTGGGGTGGGAATCACAACTAGGGGAGCCACAGTTTTCATCAAAGCAATTATCAAGGGAATCGAGGCACCCTCCGGTCTTCATTAATCCAGACCATAGCCCAGGTAATTCTCAAAGTATACCACCTTATGACCAACCGTTCTCATCAGATACCTCTTACAGTACGTCGTCTCTGGAGACGTCATTGAAACATTATATCGAAAAGAGCGAGGCAATTAGACAGTCGCAAGCTGCTCCCTTAAAGATTTGGAAGAACAGATTGAACAACTTGCGGTTGAGTTGAAGAATAAAGCACCTGGTACGCTGCTCAACAGTTCAGAAGCATCGGGGCCGCGAGGTAAAGAGCAATGTCAGGCAGTGACATTGAGAAGTGGTGAGATAACAGCCCCTGTGCCACCAGTACCAGATTCAATAACAAGACTAGTGGAATTAATTGTCGAGGGTGACCAATCAACCAATAGTGGAAAAATTACCAATTCAGAAGTGAGTACATCTACAAGAGATGAATCTCATCAAGACTTGAATTCTAAATCAACATAACCTCCAATCGTTACAACATAGCAGGCACAGGACCTCAATGAACAGCCAAATAAACAAGAAGTACGGTGGTCCTCCACCTTTCCCATCCAGGCTGAAGAAGAAAGATGATAGTAAACAATTTCAAAGGTTCCTGGACGTTCTCCAACAATTACACATCAATATTCCTTTATAGAAGCTTTGGAACAGATACCAAGCTATGTAAAATTCCTCAAGGATATACTTGCTAACAAAAGAAAGATCGGGGAGAATGAAATAGTTGCGTTAACGTATGAATGCAGTGCACTGTTTCAAAACAACATTCCCACCAAAATGAAAGATCTTGGGAGTTTTACATTGCCTTGCTCAATAAGAGCGAATAAAGTTGGAAACACGCTATATGATCTAGGGGTGAGCATAAATCTAATGCCCTTGTCGATCTTCAAGAAGCTAAATATCAGCAACGCAAGACCAACCATGATCACATTATAGTTGGTCGATAGATCAATAATGTATGCCGAGGGCAAAATAGAGGATGTACTCGTGCAAGTGGATAAGTTTGTCTTCCCTGCGGACTTTATCATATTAGATTATGAAGCTGGTAGAGAAGTGTCTATCATCTTGGGTTGCCCATTTCTTGTAACAGGGCAAACACTGATCAATGTACAAAAAGGAGAACTCACCATCAGGGTTGAGATCAACAAGTGAAGTTCAACGTTCTCAATGCATTGAAGTACCCAAGTGATATGGAGAATTGCCAATATGTTGAGGAATTGCGGGAAGAACCTTGGCACGAGCCCTTAGAAGAGTTGGAGGAAGAAGATTTTGGAATTGGCGCAATGTGGGAGGAGAATTGCACCGCAATACACGTTGAATCAAATTTTGAACCACTCAAGTTATCTGAATGAACATCGCAACGCACTAACCCATCCTTGGAAGAACCACCCGTGTTAGAGTTGATGTCGTTGATTGTGCACCTCAAGTATGCCTACTTAGGAGGTAACAACACGTTACCAGTTATCATTTTTGCTTTGCTAGGTAAGGAGAAGAAAGATGCACTCATCCAAATCCTGAGAAACAACGTAAAGGCTTTAGGATGGACCTTGGGAGACATTCGAGGAATCAGTCCCTCATGTTGCATGCACAAGATTCGTCTGGAAGAAGGAAAAATGGGATCGATAGAAAGGTAACGTCGCTTGAACCCTGTCATGAGGGAGGTTGTGAAGAAAGAAATAGTGAAGTGGCTGGATGCAGGTGTCATCAACCCAATATCTGATAGTAGCTGGGTGAGCCCAGTACAATGCGTTCCAAAGAAAGGGGGGATGACAGTCGTCACCAATGATAAGAATGAATTAATTCCCACAAGAACAACTACGGGGTGGAAAATCTATATGGATTACCGCAAGTTAAATTTGGCCACTAAAAAGGACCACTTTCCACTCCCTTTTATTGATCAGATGTTAGACAGACTTGCTGGGAATGAATTCTTCTGTTTTCTTGATGACTACTCAAGGTACAACCAAATAGCAATTGTGCCAGAAGATCAAGATAAGACAACCTTCACGTGCCCATTTGGTACTTTTCTATATTTGTTTCTATCTCTTTATCATAAATTGTATTCATCTTCTTAGTCTATGATTCGCACCATGTATCAGACGCTAAATATTAGTATTGAATGTCATGATCATTTTCATCTCCATCTTTCTGTCTATTTTCGTTCCTCCATTAATCGCTTTCCCCAGGATGTTTTCTTAATCCCTTAGTAATTAGCATGAATCTAACAAGTAAATTAATCTGTGCTAACGAAATAAATATGTTTAGCTAAAGCATGCTAGACGACATCTTCACATGTGAGAGTAGAAGTGAAGATGTTATTCCTTCTGTCGAGAGAAGGTTTGAAAAATGCGTTAACTAAAGCGAGAAGTACTTTTAGAGATGGAAGCAACCTTGCGTTCATTACGTTCATCCCTGTTTCACCACAGAGATGTAGGAACACAGCCGATCACCAAGAGGTGTACGCCAAGGGAAAGCGGAACCGTAGTTATATCTTTAATGCAATTAATGAACTTGCGATGTTTATATTAATTATCCTTTCTATCTCTGTTTCATACATAAAGACTTGCCACCGCATAACACAACCCTTTGTATAATATTCATAGTCAGTCTCAAACTCATGTATCAGTATCATGTATCAGTATCGTGTATCAGTATCCTATATCTTGTATCATAATAGCTTAGGTTTACTTTTACCGCAACTTTATTTTACCGCATATTTTACTTTACTGAAATTTTAGATACTGTATATACACACTTTTTATTAATTGAAAAACACCCGGTCGCATATATCATGAACGTAACGCATTAACTACGCAATACCTGTGTTCGACCTCGGATCACTCCGAGAAACTTGTGTTGAAATTATACTTGGTTTCAACGCAAGGAAACTTGTTACAACACATAGCATACTACAAACATTCCATTAATAACGCATACATCTAGAAGTAGTATCGCGTAAAGTCTGAATAAGCATAACACATCATCCACACTCCATATCCATCATTCGTCACTATCCATGTGCTTATTTAGAGTCATTGCATCATTTTATGTTAAATTTGCATTATAATCATCCATGCGTTGTGTGACATAAGATAATAAGACCAAATTTTATGCCTGTCAGGGGGGCCCCTTGTTCAAGACCTGGATTCAGTACTTGAGAGAACAACCTTTCTTCTATCCCTAAATTGGGTAGGCGTGAACTCCATCTTGCACCCTATATCTCCAGCTATCTATCCGGTCTTACCGTTGAAATGGGAGTCTTATTGAGCCAGTGCTGTTGAGCCAACTCTCAACTATGCAAATCTAAGGGCAATCTCGAATAAACAGGAGTTCATAGTTAACTCAATATTAAGATCGAGTTACCTAGGTCATCTAGGTGAAATAGTCAGTCTTAAACAGTAAACAACGTTATAAAGTAAGAGTGACTTATTTCTTGGTCCTGATCTTATACAAACTCATTGCATAGGACGTCCCCACTGCTCATGTCATAACATGTACGAATTAGAATCACATCATATGTAGCACTTTACAACTCTTTGTAACAACTATAGAGTAGGCCGCATCCAATGGTATTACCAGAATAAGGTACCCAACCTTATTCATGTACCATAGATCATTTTGACTATTTACTCGAACCTGATCCACTCTTGTGTCTCCACATAAAGTTCAAGTACTCATTCCTGGGTCTTAGTTTATTGGATTTAGACTTTCATATAATTTATAAGATCAATAACAAGTATACTGATAATAAAAAATGTTTATTATTTTACAAACTGCAAGTTTTTGGGACATAAAACCCAACACAGAGGGGACCTTATGGACCTATAGATTGAAGCTCCAACGGTACTTGGATAATTAATTAAACTTTTTAATTAAATTACCCAATATCCATTAATTGTCGATCATTCCATTAAAGACCGATAGCTGCACTCTTCTTAATACAGATACATTCCTGTGTTCATTGGATATAACCAATCAACAGTGCGATGACCTTTCACAAATTGCTCGTAAGTATAGCTAGGCCAAAATTACTGTTTTGCCCCTATAGTTACATCTAACTCCTTAAGTATCACTAATTTCTCTAATGAACAATATGTCATAGTCCAATTATGACCAAGTCCCTCTCGGGCCAGGAGAGGGTGTGGCCATTATGTTCAAGGCCTGAAATCAGGCCTTAAGGGAGCAATTTATCTACTTGTCCCGACATCGAATGAGTGAATTTTGTCTTGTGTAGTTGTATTCCCAGCTCCCTAGTCAGACGAATCCCCAAAATAGTAGGAATATTGAGTTGGCAATCTAGCCACTCTTATCCATACAAATCAAAGGACTGCCTTCATGAACAGGAGTTCACAACTCACTTAGGATCTAGGTTATGTCACCTATGGCCATCCTAGTGAAATGTAAGTCTCTATTATTAATGGTGTTATATAAAGAGACTAATCATTCATGGCCCGGTCTTATACAAACTCTTTGTATAGGATACCCTCGCTCACATGTCTCTACATGAATGATCAGGATCAGATCATTTGTAACACTTTACAACATGAGTAACACCTACAAAGTGGGCCATATCCGTAGTGTCACCAAGATAAGGTACCCAACTTTATCCATCTACTACAGATTGTTTAGGTTATTATTTAAACAAGATCCACTTGTATGTCTCTACATAGTTGTTTAAATTGCATAAAATAACCTAGGATCTTGGATTGAGTATATGCTTATAAAATAACACTTACTTTATTAACAACAATATGTTTATACAAAGTTTACAAACTACAAGATTACAAGAGATTTAAGCTACCAATCCCAACAAATAGTAGTAGGGCCAGAATACATACCCTTTAGAGAGAGTTTGTGAAGGACATCAGTCACATGATTAGTGGCTCCACTGTCTAGGTACCAAGAAGAATCTTGAAGAGTATCGGGGTAGGCCATAAGAGTAGTTGGATTGTAACCATTCTGATTAGTTGGAGAAGAAATTTCTCCACTAGATTCTTCTTCCTTATGATATCTCTTATAACATACATAGGCAACATGGCCATACTTTTCACAGATTTGACAGGTAGGTTTGTTCTGTTGAGGATAAGGTGAACAATGATTCCTCTCCCTGTTCCCGTTGTTGTTGCCTCTTCTAGTTGAAAAGTTGCTTTAGTTGGTGTTGTGTTGATTTCCACGGTTGTTTCAAGAAGTGTTGGGATTTTTATTTTTATCTACAATAGCATAGTTCACCGAAGGTTGGTTTAAAGTTAGACTTCCTTCAAATTCTTGAAGTTTCTCATGGTGTTGTTCATAGGATTGGAGCTCTTACTGTATTTTATTCCAGGTTAGGTCTTGACTACGCACAACATAGACAATGGGATTGTATTCCTCATCAAGTCCAGCAAGGACATGGGAAATGAAGCTCCTAAAATTCAACGAAGAACCAACGAGCAGAAAGTTGTCATAGTATCTCTTCATGACAACTAAATAGTCTTCGATTTTCATACATCCCTTTTTAGCTTGTTGCATCATTGACTGCCATTATTCGTCTTGTGACTTTAACTGTATCCTGAAGTATTCTTGAATGGCATCCCATAATAGTTTTACTTCATCATAGCCAATGAATTTAGCTACAACTTCTGTTGTCATGGAATTGTATAGCCATCCAACTAAGAGTTGATTAGTAGCCAACCAAATATCAAACTCAAGATTTGGCAGCAACAAACCATTTGGCTCATCCTCATATGGAGGAATGATGATTGATTGTGCAGGAGTTAGATTTTACTAGTAAGATGGTCTTCTAGTTTGAAGCTTCTTAGGATTAGAAGAACGACATTTTGCCAAAGTAGGAAATTACCTCTATCAAGCTTGATGGGGGTTACTTGGTTTAGTAGATTCGTGAAAGAGGGATTGCCAATCAGGCTAGTGCCAGAATGTACTGATGTGAATATTTCGTGTTGCATGCAAGTGTACGTGGTCAAGTTATAATATTAAAATGGTTTGTAAGACCAAGTATCATCCTCAGGGATCAAATTAACAAATTATTATTTAGCTATCTTATAACTCTATCAATCTTAACTAAAGAATCGGAATCGAGTTGAACTTGTGGTTTTGTAAAATAAATGACAATAGAAGGATTGTTTAAAAATCTGAGAATAAAAACGTTATAGGGTATTGAATCAACTAATTACTTCATTAGATCTATGCTAGTCAATTCATGGAATCAAGTCTAAACATTATGCCTAAGTCTAGAAACTTAAAGTCAAAATTACTTTCTCTAAAAAATAGCATATTCTCATGCAACTTAATTGATAACTAATCTCATGAAATCAAATTAAGACACAATACATTAGGAATTGTCATTAACAACTTTCACTATTAACCTAACTATGATCATGATAGATTAATAACAAATTAATGGTATATATTAGTGATAACTTGTAGAAATACAAGTTATTGTTCTCTCAAAGGCAGAATACTTAGGATCTTTAGTGATATAAACACACTCATTATGAAGAAAAATGTATGAAATACCATACATGTGATAAACGCATACAAAAGTATCCTTTTTAGTAAAAGGCTGCTTCACTAATGCATTTCAACGTAGGAATCAAAGAATTTACTAAGTATTGCAGTTAAAGCCTATGCAAGGGGTATGCATCCAAGAATTTTCGACACATGAAAGATACACTTGGATTGTGTAGTTCATGTCAAATCACTCCTTGCAGGCATGGGCATCTGACTGGCAGCGTCTGAGCATTTCAGAAGTGGCAGGCAACTGTCCCAAGGTATGGAAGTTAATGCAGTCAAATTACCAAGTTGGTGAGATTTGCCTATAAAAGGAGAAGCCACCTGTAGAATTGAGAGTCAAAACACTTTTGAGCTCAGACAATTAGAAATTTTCTTAAGAACCAGTAGTTAGAGTTCTCTGTCAGTGTAAGCAAGAAGTAGAAGGAAAGACACCATTTCCACCGCTGATTAAGAGGATCTACCGGAGAGAAGCTTGAGAAAGATATCTTCTTCAACTTCTTCACCAAGTTGGTGTAGCAAGCATTAAAAACAAGCCAAAAGGGATAAGAGATTAAACTCTGCGGCTTAACTTCTTAATTTTTATCTTTCATTTCCATTCACAATTTCATTTCAATAAGCTGAGATTGTTTGTATAAACACTTGTTATCTTTAATTCAATCTTATCTTTGGCCATTTATTACTTCTCTATTTGTTTACCTTCGAAATTGTGTGTGTTTGTGAATTTTTTGAGTTAATGAAAGCATGAAATCTATAGCTTAAATCTTCCTGATCAGTTGTTAAAGTGATCAAGTAGTTAAGTCACTCGAGAGAGCAACTAACTATTAAACGCATTAAGTCAGGGCGTGCAGTAAGTCTAGAGATAGGATTATATGTAGCTTTCGTGTTGAGAGATGATAAACTTAGAATTAAATAAAGAATATAATTTCCAATGCATAGCACATACATTTAGATTTTAAACAAGCATTTACACCATCTTCATTTCATCTCCATTGTGCTCATCTAGGCTTACTATTTCTGCTAGGAAATCAACATGTACCACTGACACTTTAAACCATTCATCCATAAACCCCTTTCTCCCTTTGAACTTCTATTTCTTCTTGCATGTGGGCCTTAGATTAGTGTAAATAACCAACACTTCTTAGATAGTTAGGAAATATTTGCATTATATCCAAAACAAAGTCTTCATTAGAACATTTTAGAGTCTCTGTGTTTAACCCTGGACTTACCAGAAAACTTAAGTTAGATTTATACTTGGGTCTTTCTGGAGAGAACTTGTACACATTCACAAGGTGTGCATGTATCCACTATTGTTAGGTTTTTAAAGGATGTATATTTTCCATGTTAATTTCCCCAAAATTGTGTTGATTATTTTCTTTAAATACTATTTTTGTAGGTAAAACAGTCCCCAAGACATTTAGGAGTCATTAAGAAAAGATTGTGCCAAAAAGGATCCAAAATAACTAAGAAAATAAAAAAATTGAAGAGAAACGAGTAAATTACCAAAATACCATAGAGTATCGAGTTTCACCATCGAGTTTCAACGTCACGACCCTACCATAGCATTGTGCAACACTAAAAGGTAGAAGCATCACGTTCTTAGCAAGACAAGACAACATCATGACACTGCGAAGAATGACTGGACGCGTGCGCCTTGCATTGTCAAGTGTTGAGGGTTGCATTGCAATGCAAGCCCAATGCTTCTTGGCTTTTCATCGATTTAGCGTTGCAACGCTACCCAGTGTCGTGACGCTACCCTGTGAACTATATAAATAGTTTTTCTTTCATTTTTGCAAGGGAAGGAAGAAAATCCATGGAGGCTGGGATCTTTCTCCGAGTTCTTTCACTTCTTTGGTAATTCTTGTTTCATTTTAGGTTAGATTTTGTATTTTTGTTGAATTGTAAACAACACTTTTGTAATTCTTCGTAAAATTTGTCTATGAATTTGTGAAGATTTGATTGAATCTTGATTCTAGTTTTCAAGGGTTCTTGCAATTCTTTTGAGTTTTCTCTTTTTCTTTATCGATTGCAATCTGATTTGTGCTTTCTTGAATCTATGCTTAATTCTTGATGCATGTTGAATGATCTTTATCTTGAACATGTATAGCTTAGATGTTTGGTTTTGTCATAATCATTGTTAAATATGTTGCTTTCAATGTGTTTGATGGAATGTTTAGCCAAGATCTACAAGAGGCAATAGTAATTGTGTATTTGAAGGCTATCCTAGGATGCATTAATTACTAGATTTGGAGAAAACTTGGTTAATTAAGTAAGCTATCTTAACAATTAATCAACGCAATTGAATCCTACAACCTAACGCGCATGTTTTCTATTCTATATGGCCGCTATCAAACCCAATAGAAGTAGGAGCATGTAGGTTGATTAGGGTTTGGCCTATCCAACCTTAATCAATGATTAGGAAGCTCTCTCGACTAGGTTATTGCTAGTTGTCGGCCTTTGGAGAGGCTAGCTCGATCGAGTTGAGTAAGTAGTTGGGAGCATAATCTGATTGTCAATTAACTTTTAGAATACGATGATAAGAATTGCATTGAATGTCTAACTTGAACTAGAAGCAAGATTATTCCTCACTTGTTTACATTCATCTTTTATCTTTTGATTTTTACTATTTTTCCAATTTCATCAAACCCCCATTTTATTACTTTAATAGTCAAGATTAGTTAAGAAAGGATTAAAAGTAAAACCTTCCCTAAGGATCGACCTCTTACTTCCGCTTTAACTATAACTAGTTCTAGTAGATGTATGAGCTTTATAAATCTTGTTTTTTTTGGGTTAGTAGAACTAACAACACCTACATAGCAACCGAACAAAATGGCGCCGTTGCCAGTGAAGGCTAAGCCATTTAAATTTTTTTCTTAGCTAATTTGACTAGCAAACTTTAAAACACTCAAAATATTTTCTTTTCTTTGTGTCTACTTGTTTTAATATGATGGATATGAACATCTATTACGTGCTTCAAGTGATGTATGCGGACCATCAAAGAGTACAAGAGATAAGAGAATTTAATAAGCTTAAGAGTGAAATAAATTAACTAACCTCTCTTGTTCTAGTTTTGGTTATAAAACACACACAGGATTCACGTGGTCCTGAGCGCAAATGCTATGCTCCTTGGGAGATGCCTAACCAAACCTCATCATCAATGCCGTATCCTTCTACCAATATAGGTAATTTCTCAGAAAATTTAGTTGATGAACCTCCTGACTACTATTGTGAGTTCATGTAGGAACATTCCTATCTTTCTTAAGAACCATCGAGTTTCCAGCAAGATAGCTTTTATTCCGGACATGAGGTTAGAACTGACTTTTAGAACCTGTGTCACCTCGTTGCTCAGATTACTGAACCGGTTAGGGGAATCGATGAGTCTTGGGAAGATGCATTTTATGAGAATATTAAGTTAAGCGGTGGAGGAATTCACATCGACAATCCAGTAGAGCCGTCAATTCTTCGAAATTGCTATCAAGGTAAGGCGTTGGATTTAATAATGTGTGAACTTGTTAATGGCTTTTGTAATGTGGGTTTGGATGGATGATATGAATTCATCACAATGATGCAATACTACGTCTAATTATGCGTTAATTATCGATGTTCTTGTAGTATGCCATGCGTTGTCACAAGTTCCCTTATAATGGAACCAAGTGTAATTCCATTGCAAGTTTCTCAGTGTGATCCGATGTCGAACACGGGGACTGGTTTAGTTTATTGCAGTATGTTCATGATACATGCGACCAGGTTTTCAATCTTTAAAAGTGTGTTTGTACAAGTATATAAATTGCAATAAAATAAAGGAAAACAGTAAAGATGCGATAAAAACATAAAAAGACAGTAAACCTAAACTAGATGATACAAGATACAGACTACATGTACAAGATGCTGGGAGTAAGGCTAGCTGTGAAAGTTATGCAAAGACATGGGATGCGGTTACAAGTCTTATGAACATAATAGAAAGAGAAAGAAAAATAATATAAATAGTGCAAGTTCTTAATTGGATTGAAGGTACAAATACTGTTCTGCTCTTCTCTTGGCATACATCTTTCAGTGATCGGCCGCGCTCCCATATGTCTGTGGTGAATCAGAGACTAATAATGAACATAAGGTTGCTTCCATGTCTGGAAGTACTACTCACTTTAGTTAACGCATAGATCTTTGCATAGAGCTTCCGATCGGGTGTTTAGCAGGTTGGATCTGAGATTCACCTCTCGGCCTTATCTCATCTTCTTCCCAGATTTCTTCTCTTAAGCACTCAGCTCAGCCTTTTCTCTACAATCTAGCAGCACTTAGCTCCGTATCAAGTAGCATATTTTTCTCTAAAATCAATGGGGTATTTATAGGTGCAGATCTTTGACTCCGGCCTTGTGGTCTCCACTTGTGGTTATGGTAATTTCGAAGATGGAGGGATATTATTCCTACTGTTATGCAATCAGACCGTTAATTCTGCACAACCGTTAGTTGTACACGTGTCTCAATCCTCCGCTCTTGTGTTGCTCAACTGCATCTTTCGATCAGCGGTGTTTGTTTTATTGCCACATGTGGTTGAAACACAGCTCTTGGATCGACTGTCGCATTGCGTGGCCATTAAGATATTTGTCTCTTTATTGTTGATTGACGGGCGCAATGTGACAGGGATGGGTTGATTAGTCTCTCGTGAGCCTTGAGCACAAGCAGTGACTTGGTCTCCTGCAAAACAGAGTAAAGTTCGGCTTGTCTTCCATCTTTTTGGTGTTAGTGGGTGCAATCGCAAACATTTATAATTATTGCAATACTTGGCTAATTTTCATACCATTGACGCATAATTACTAACTTTTGGCCGCAATATCTTAATAAGGTGGCATAAATAACTTGTATTTTTACAAGTTATCACACCCCCAAATTTAGATATATGCTTGTTCTCAAGCATATCTTCTACTAAGGCAATCATGCTCCATTCCTATCCTATATTTCTGCGATGATTAGTTGCTTCGAATGTTACACTTAGGCACATTACTTGACATCGCACTTTCCTTCTATCCTTGCTAATTCTTAGCGAGCCCTACTTTATTCTTCTATGTAACAAAATTCTGCTGAAAGACACTTTTTTAGTTTTCAAAATAGAATGTTTATCTCTTCTTTATCAAAACAACTTGCTGTAGCTATATGCAGTGAGTCAAAACCTTGCATCATTTATTCACTTAGAGATAGTTGATTATGGTTACACTCTTCGTTTTGGCTTGTCCTCATGGATGTGGCGAACATCCAACTACGGTTGTGTGCCATTTTCAACTTTAACTCATGATAATCAGAGGAGTTGTCCCTTGCACTCTTTTTTATTTTTCTCTTGTTTATACTACGTTGTTCTTGGAAACCCACCTTCGTTTTGGCTTGCTCCTACGGGTGTCATACGAACATCTAACTACGAGTAGTCTCCTTTCACAACTAAACTCTTATTAGGTTGGGAGTAGTTTTGAAATTTTCCCTTATGCTGGCATTGGAGTTTTGCATTAACCGTTTATATAAATTATATATATATATATATATATATATATAATATATATTATATATATATATATATATATAGTATATATATTTAAATGGACGATTTTCTTAAATATTGCATATTTTTTATATTATCTGCTCAGACCCTTCCTCACCCCCCCAAATTTAAAGATGAGCAAGGTCCTCATTGCGTTGTTTGGATAGACTAGACAAAAACTTAAAAGAAAAATGACAAAAAGAGAAGGTTTGAGCAGAACTTTGAAAGATAAAAGGTAAAGTACTCGCTAAACTAAAGAGTTAACTAAGTGTTAGTAGAATTTACTAAGTATGGGAAATTTTTCTAAGTGTAAACATATAAGACATCATACGCAATGCAAATGAAGATCCGTAAAATAAAAGACTAAGAAATGGCACAACAAATTAACAAAGGAAATAAAGAATGAGGCACAAGCCAAAACGTAGAGTGAATATATACTCTGATTGTATTGACTATTAACAAAGTATACAAATATATCACAAATGAACGCATTACAAAAAATTTTCTATTGCCTGTACAAGAGTCAAAGAATTTGATTATCTTACAAATTTGACTCAGAAAGGTGCATGATTTAAAATTCACACCATGCTTCCAATAAACATAGATACATTTTTTTATCGAGGACAGGCAACACGCATACATCTCCGCAACACACCCCTTACCTGAACACATTTCTGGAGGATACCTCAACATAGTGCATTTAACTAAGGCTAGGCAAAGGACATACATGCTCGCAACACACCACTCATCGTAATGTATTTGGGTGTACTAGACGCATAGCTTCTCTCGGTTTCACTTACTACACCTATCCCCTTATACATACCAGTTTATTTTCCTCTCTTCATAATTCATAAAAAATGCAAGTCGAAAAGACCTTACGGTGATTCATCCCATCATTCACAAAATTATACGACCGGCGCTACTACATTTAAAGTATGGAAACATATGCAAAATTAAATTGCCAAAACAAAAAAAAAAAACTAATCCTTCTACACATTAATTACGGAAGTAAGAAAACAGTAAAAGAAAGTGGTAAAGAAAGCAAGTAAACATAGATAGGAAGGTCAATTGAAAGAAGTTCTTAGAATTACCGCAATCGTTTTTCCTGCAAGTGGTTTAGTCCTACTTGCCCAAGTCAATGGTATCCATGCGTCGATCAAAGTCGCCTCTACAGTAGGGTTTGATTCGCTGACCATTGACTTTGAATGCACTGCTCCCGTCTAAAGTTGTTAATTCCACTGCGTCGTGAGGAAAGATTGTTTTGACTCGGAATGGCCCCGACCAGCGAGACTTCAACTTTCCTGGGAACAGTCGCAAACGTGCATTAAATAACAATACCTATTGACCTTTGGTGAATGTTCGATCATTGATGCGGTTATCGTGCCATTTTTTTGTTTTCTCCTTATATATCTTAGCATTTTCATAGGCAACTCGTCGCCATTCGACCAACTGATTCAATTGCAGCTTCTGGACTTTCCCCGCACTGGCTAAATCAAACTTCAGCTTCTTACATGCCCACATTGCCTTATGTTCCAACTCAAGCAGCAGACGACAAGCTTTTCCGAAGACCAGGGCATACGGGGACATGCCAATTGATGTTTGTAGGCAGTCCTGTAAGTCCATAGTGCCTCATCAAGCTTGGGTGACCAATCCCTCATGGCAGTATTAACTACCTTTTCCAAGATAGTTTTGATCTCTCTGTTAGAAATCTCTGCTTGCCCATTAGTCTGTGGGTGATAAGCAGTTGCAACTCGATGACTGACATTGAATTTAGTCAACAGGTTAGCAATTATGCGGTTGATAAAGTGATAGCCCTCATCGGTGATTAAGGCCCGTGACGTCCCATACCGAGTAAAAATGTTTTTCTTCAGAAACTTTTCCATAGTGGCTGCGTCATTATTGGAACATGCAATGGCCTCAACCCATTTTGATACATAATCAACCGCATCCAAAATATACTGATGACCTTCGAATGGTGGAAATGTGCCCATGAAGTCAATTCCCCAAACATCAAATAATTCAACTTCTAAGATTGACGTCAAAGGCATTTCATTTCTTTTAGACATATTCCCCATCCTTTGACACCTGTCGCATTGCACAACATGGGCATGGGCATCCTTAAATAGAGTTGGCCAACAGTAGCCACACTGTAAGACTTTTGTTGCAGTTCTTTGCCCCCCAAAATGTCCTCCATATGGAGACTCATGACAGAGCTCTAAAATATGCTTAGCTTCATATTCAGGAACGCATCGACGTATTATATGATCAGGTCCTTGTTGGTATAGGAATGGATCATCCCATAAATAAAATTTGGCATCATGTCTTAATTTCTTCTTCTGTTGGTATGTATAATCATCCAGTAGTCGACTGCAAACTAGGAAGTTTACTATATCCGCATACCAGGGAACATTAATGTCTATTGCCATTAATAGCTCATCGGGGAATCTTTCCTCAATATCTTTTTTTGTCGCTTGAACCTCGTAATTTTCCAATCTTGACAAATGATTTGCGACCTGGTTCTCTGTGCCCTTCCGATCTTTGATTTCTAGGTCAAACTCTTGCAGGAGCAACACCCACCGTATCAACCTCAGTTTTGCATCCTTCTTCGTCATTAGATATTTAATCATAGAATGATCCGTATATACCACCACCTTTGTTTCGATTAAGTATTGACAGAACTTTTCTAGTGCAAATACTACTGCGGGCATTTCTTTTTCTGTGGTCGTATAGTTCTCCCTTGCGTCGTTTAGTGTTTTGCTTGCATAATAAATAGGATGCAAGACCTTAGCCTTGCACTGACTTAAAACTACGCCCACAACATATTCGCTAGCATCACAAATGAATGCAAATGGTTGCATCCAATCGGGCGCAATCAAAATTGGTGCGAAGATTAGTGCCTTTTTCAAGGTGTTAAATCCTTTGTAGCAGTCGTCATCAAAATTATACTCACGGTCAGCTTCTAGAAGTGCACTTAAGGGTCTTGCAATCTGGGAGAAGTTGCGAATAAATCTTCTATAAAATCCTGCTTGTCCCAGAAAGCTTCTAAGTGTTTTTACATTCATAAGTGGAGGTAATTTGGAAATTACGTCAATTTTTGCCTGATCGACTTCCAATCCTGCCTTGGAGATTTTGTGACCCAGAACAATTCCTTCCTCCACCATAAAGTGGCATTTCTCCTAGTTCAGAACAAGATTTGTTGCCACACATCACTTCAAGACTTTTTCGAGGTTAGTCAAACAGGAGTCATAATTACTGCCGAAGACTGAGAAATCATCCATGAATACCTCGACTGACTCCTCTAAGTAATCTGAGAATATTGCCATCATCATCGTTGAAAAGTTCCTGGTGCATTACAGAGTCTAAATGGCATGCGTTAGAATGCAAACATACCAAATGGGCACATGAAGGTTGTCTTGTCTTGATCCTCCGGCGCAATTGCTGTTTGGTTATACCTTAAATAGCCATCAAGAAAGTAGAAAAATTCATTCCCCACAAGTCTGTCTAACATCTGATCGATAAATGAGAGTGGAAAGTGGTCCTTTTTAGTGGCCAAATTTAGCTTACGATAATTCATGCAGATTCTCCACCTTGTAGTTGTCCTTGTGGGAACTAATTCATTCTTGTCATCAGTGATGATTATCATCCCCCCTTTCTTTGGAACACATTGCACTGGGCTCACCCAACTGCTATCAGATATCGGGTAGATAACATCTGCATCCAGCCACTTTACTATTTCCCTCTTTACAACCTCCTTCATGGCAGGGTTCAAGCGGCGTTGCCTTTCTATTGATCCATTCTTTCCTTCCTCCAGAGGATCTTGTGCATGCAATACGAGGGACTGATTCCTCGAATTTCTGTCAAGGTCCATCCTAAGGCTTTTGCGTTATTTCTTAGGATTCGTATAAGAGCATTTTCTTTCTCCTTAATTAATGATGCAGAAATGATAACCGGTAACGAGTCGTTACTTCCTAAGTAAGCATATTTTAGGTGTACTGGCAAGGACTTTAACTCTAACACATGTGGCTCTTCTAAAGATGGCTTGATGTGCTGGGATATCTGTTCAAATAACTTGAGCGGTTCAAAATTAGATTCTGTATGAATTGCGGCGCATTCCTCCTCCAACATTACGCCGACTTCAGAATCCTCCTCCTCCGTTTCCTTCAGGGGTTCGTGCCACTGTTCTCCCCACAGCTCCTCAATATATTGGCAGTTCTCTATGTCTCCTGGGTACTTCAACTCATTGAGTACGTTGAATTTTACTTCTTGATCATCGACCTGGATGGTCAACTCTTCTTTCTGCACATCGATTAACACCCGCCCTGTGGCAAGAAATAGGCGTCCCAGGATGATAGGAATTTCTCTATCGGCCTCATAATCCAATATAACAAAGTCTGCTAGGAAGATAAACTTGTCCACTTGCATGAGAACATCTTCTATCTTGCCCTCTGGAAGCTTCATTGATCTATCAGTTAGCTGTAATGTGATCGTGGTCAGTCTTGCTTCGTCGATGTTCAGCTTCTTAAAAATTGACAAGGGCATCAAATTTATGCTTGCCCTTAAATCACATAACGCGTTTCCGACCATCTTCCGTCCTATGGTGCAGGGCAATGTAGACGTCCCAAGATCCTTCATTTTAGTAGGGAGATTGTTTTGAAACAAAGCGCTACACTCATATGTTAATGCAACTGTTTCATTTTCCCCAATCTTTCTCTGGTTTGCGAGAACATCCTTGAGAAATTTCACATAACTCAGCATTTTCTCTAATGCTTCTATCAAGGGGATATTAATGTGTAGCTGGCGAAGAACATCCAAAAACCTCTGAAACTGCTTACTATTATCTTTCTTTTTCAGCCTAGACGGGAAAGGTGGAGGATCCCATCGTGTTTCTTGTTCACTTTGCTGCTTGGTGAGGTTCTATGCTTGCTGTGTCTCATTGGTTGGAGGTTGCATTGATGGAGAATTCAAGTCTTGAGAGGCTTCATCTTTTGTAGATAATCTTACTTCTGAACTAGGGTCACTGCCGTTATTCAGTAACTGGTCATCATCAATAGTTAAATTTGCTGGTGTTATTACCGCATTTGGTACCTTCGGCATAATGGGGGCTATTGTTCTGCCACTCCGCAGGGTCATTGCATGGCATTGTTCTTTACCTCTTGCCCCCGACACCCCTGAGCTTCCATGCTACATACTAGGATTTTTCTTCTTTGATTCTTTCGTAAGCTAATCTATCTAATCTTCTAATTCATTGAGAGAGTCAGCTTGCAGTTGCCTCATTGCCTCGCTCTTTTCAATATAATGCTTTAATGATGTCTCCAGAGACGAGGTACTGCAAGAGGTATCATATGCGAATAGTTGGTCTTAGTATAGCATACCTTGAGAATTACTTGGGCTGCAGTACGGATTAGTGAAAACCGGAGGGCTGCCTCGATCCTCTTGATAACTAAATTGATAGAAACTATGGCCTTCCTGATTGAGATTCTCATCCAACCAGGGTTGTGGTTGTTGCCCCATGACTCATCATACATAGCATATACGGGTTGTTGATTTCATGGGTAGACGTCTACAGGATGTACCTCTTCCCATTGAGTGAAATCCATAGCGGTCGTATGAGTCCCGCATTAACTTGTGCTATTCCTTGGGAAAGAGTTCTCTACTGATTAGCCACCATTTGGAGGAGCATTGTCATCGTGGTCATTTGCTCGACCAATGCGCTCATTGTGTCCGTTAGCACATCAGCCCTTTCTACTTTTTTTGGTTCTAGACATCTTACCTCAAGCCCAGTATCAATTCATTCGTTAGAATGTCGCGATATGCGATTCAATATGTTCTTTGCTTCTGTATATGACTTATTCATTAATCCTCCCTCTGTAGAGGAGTCGACATCTGCTTGCGTTGATGAGTCCAAGCCATTGTAAAAGATTTCCATTAAAATACTATCAGGAATCCCGATATGCAGACAGTTCTTTACTAACTATCGGAATCGCACCCAGCGGTGCTCAGGGTTTCATAACCCTTTTGCTCGAAAATTCAAAACCTCCCCCGCCTCTTTGCGTTAACAGATGAAGGGAAGAATCTTTTCATGAACTTATCAACCAACTGCTCCCATCCCTGAATTTCGCCTGGCTCTACTGCTTGAGCCCACCTCTTTTCTTCCTCCCGCAATGTGTACAGGAATAGATACAGTTTAAGACTTTCTTGAGTTACACCAGGCCTGGAGAATGCGTTACACATGTCTGTGAAATTAGTCAAATGTGCGTATGGGTCTTCTCCCTGTAATCCTCCGAATTGTCCCACATTTTGAATCATTTGAAGCGTGATAGGTTTTATTTGAACGCTTGCATTCCCCTCAACTACTGATCTTGAAATCCCTGGTGAAAAATTATAGTAATCTGGCACTGCATATTCCCTCATAGGGATGTTCTCGTCAGCAGCAAGAAAAACAAGATCTTGCACTGGCGAATCTCCCCTCTGTTTTCTAGCAAGTGCCATATTCTCATAAGCCATATTTCTTCACTAATTAATTCAGTCCTGATGAACTCTGCATGAAGAATACACTTGATCTCTGGGTCCACTTAGAGTTACTAGATCACCCCAGTACTCCTAAGTTGTTAGACTGCTCTCCGCTTTGAACAGTCAATACAAAGAGACCTGTCCTGCACATAGCATGAAAATATTCAACATTAACCGTTAACCGAGTCCCCGGTAACGGTGCCATAAAATTGTAAGGTAGTTTTAGGTTATTACGGTATGTTCATGATACATGCGACTAGGTTTTCAATCTTAAAAGTGTGTTTATACAAGTATATAAATTGCAATAAAATAAAGGAAAACAGTAAAGATGCGATGAAAACATAAAAAGACAGTAAACCTAAACTAGATGATACAAGATATAGACTATATGTACAAGAAGCTGGGAGTAAGGCTGGCTGTGAAAGTTATGCAAAGACATGGGATGCAGTGACAAGTCTTATGAATAGAATAGAAAAAGAAAGACAAATAATATAAATAGCGTAAGTTCTTAATTCGATTGAAGGTACAAATACTGTTCCGCTCTTCTCTTGGCGTACACCTCTCAGTGATCGGTCGCGCTCCCACATGTCTGTGGTGAAACAGAGACTAACGTAATGAACGCAAGGTTACTTCCATGTCTGGAAGTACTACTCACTTTAGTTAAAGAATTCTCCTGACCTTCTCTCGATAGATCAGAATGACACCTTCACTTCTGCTCTCACAGGGGAAGATGTCGTCTAGCATGCTTTAGCTAAACGTATTTTATATCTTTAATACAGATTAAGTTCTTAGTGATTCATATTGCTCATCAGAGGATTACGAAGATATCATGGAGAAAGTGATTGGTGGGTGAACGGAAGTAGACAGAAAATGGTAAATGGAATTTATCGAAACATTTAATATTTCTACTAAGCGTTTGATACATGGTGTGTGAATGAAGAAATAAAGAAAACATGGATTATACAATGAAGGAGAGAGATAGAACAGATACAAATAGTGCCAATGTCTTGACACTGATTCGATGGAGATTTGCTTGCTGGATAGGATGAATTTGATGGTAGGAAGAGCTTCCCTTTCAGGCTTGCTCTATCGGTAGCATGGATCTTTGCATAGAGCTTCCAATCGGGTGTTTGGCAGATTGGATCTGAGATTCACCTCTCGGCCTTATCTCGTCTTCTTCCCGGATTTCTTCTCTTAAGCACTCAGCTCAGCCTTCTCTCTACAATCTAGCAGCACTTAGCCCTATATCGAGTAGCATATTTTTCTCTGAAATCAATGGGGTATTTATAGGTGCAGATCTTTGACTCCGGCCTTGTGGTCTCCACTTTTTTATGTAAATTCCAAGGATGATATATTATTCTTCGTTCTCAATCAGACCGTAATTCTGCACAAACCGTTAGTTGTACACTTGTCTCAATCCCTCCGTTCTTGTGTCACTCAGCTGCATCTTTCGATCATAGGTTCGCATGCGATGTTTGTTTTTATTACCGATGCGGTTGAAACACAGCTCTCGGATCGACTGTCGCATTGCGCCACCATTGCGGTTTCGTCTTTTTATTGTGATTGGCGGGTGCAATGTGACAGAGATGCGTTGATTAATCTCTCGTGAGCCTTGAGCGCAAGCGTGACTTGGTCTTCTGCAAAAGAGAGCAAAGTTCACTTGTCTTCCATTTTTTTGGTGTTTGTGGGTGCAATCGCAAACATTTATAATTATTGCAATACTAGGCTAATTTTCATACAATTGGCACTTAATATATAACTATGGCCGCAATATCTAGATAAGGTGGCATAAATAACTTGTATTTTTACAAGTTATCAGCTTTTCTAGTTGTGAGCAGGATTCAATTGATTTCACCTAGAGACTCAATAACCCCTGTGCCAGTTGAGGTCCATCAAATGCTTGAGCTTGCACATTCCATGCTTACATTGGAGAACCATTCAGAGCCATCCATCGTCTGTGGCACCGAAGCCAATCTTATTGAGGAGTTTCCTTGGACCTACGATGAAGATGATGCTTATACCATGTCGTGTTTAGAAAAAGTAAGTAAGGATAAGTATGAGCCCCCACCACACCTCAAGGAATCTCAGGTAAAACAGTTAGAGGCTTCCAAGCCTAGAACAATTCTTTGTCCTGGAATTTCTTGCATCTTCGATTATTGCTCGTATTTTCCTTATGAGTCTAAGTAAGTTGTTGACTCTTTTATTTCTTTCGACTCTTTTGGGTCATTTGAGACCTTGATTCTTTCTTTTTCCCTTTTTTTTTTTTCAAATATTAGAAAAACCAAATTCGGCCTGTCTGGTTCTCAAAAGAGGATAAGTTCTCTTATAGCCCTACCAGGCTATATAGATTCAGCCCGACGACCGAAGAAATATGAGAATTTCTATGTATCTTGAAAATGTTAAAAGACGGGTCACGTTGATTAATCGACATTAAAAATTTGCCTTTCATGGAGGTAGCTAGGCATAAAAAATAAAATGAATTTTTATGTTTTCTTTTAATAAAAAAATTATTTTTCTAATTTTTTTCATTTTAGATTTTTTTTAGAATTAGTTTTGATTTTTAGAATAAATTCTATAATTTTTTATTCTAGTATTGAAAAAAAAAATTAGGGCACAACGTTACAACACTAGGTAACAAGCTTCGCGATGCTACGAGGCATAATTGCGTTTTAAACGCAAATTTTGCCATTTTTGAGTACCATTCCTCTTTTCAACACTTTTTCTCTCAAATTTTCTTCCCACCCCTCACTGATTTTTCATCCCCACTTCAAATCCAAGCCATTTTTCTTTCAAACTCTTCATTTCCTTCATTTTTCAAGGATTTCTTCCTTGAGATTGTTTGGGTTTTTCACCAAATCACCCATTTTAGGGCTTTTTTTTCTTCCTTTCAAGCAAAGAATTCAATCAACCAAAGTAATACATTCCTCTTTCTTTAAACTCTGTGATGATTATCTTGAAGATGATTTGAGTAATGCTTGATGGAGATTTGAATTTTGTTTGATGAGAAATCTGAGATTTACTTAAATGATGCTTGATTTGTTTGGAAGGAATGATTTTGCTTTTAAATTGTTAAGTCTTTGATAATTAGCAATAATATGCTTGGGAATTTTTCTGCTTTCAGGTTTCTAAATCGATTAGAGGTGTAAGATTATTTTGCTTGAATCTTTTAGAAGAGTGAATTAGGATTTTCTTAGGTTTCAACCTCTATTCTGTGAGTTTTCCTTAGAATATTCTTCATGGGTCCTAAGTGTAAGAAGGGAAAGATTGTCGCTAAATCTAGTGGTAGGGATTTGATGCTTGATTCTATGAAGTGAAAATGTGGATGATATGCGTTGATGAAATTGCGTTGTGCACTTAAGTTTCCGCAGTGCAATCCAAGTGTAAATTCCTCTAGGTTTCCTGGTAAGTCCAGGGTCGAACACAGGAACTTGTGAAAATAGATTGCATTGGTAATTTTTATGAAAACCTTGCAGTAACCAAGTAAATAAATTGTTGGTTTGTTGTTGATTGCGTTAATGAGAAAGTAAACAAATGCGTCGGATTTAAGGAAAGGCAGTTGTGTGATAGATGCAATAAGTATGTGATGCACGGGTTGAGAAGATCTTTAGCTAGCGTTACTTGGAAATGCATCAGACTATGTGATCATGTTACAACCATACACAGCAAGCCATTTTCCAATGAAAATGCGATGCTGCTAAGTCTAGGACGCATGTGTTGAATGCAAAAGTTCATAGAGCTTATTCCTAAGTCTCTACTCTCGTCCTATGCGATGATGCAAAATGCATGAAAGCAAAATGATCGCATATAATCATATCCTATCTCTAGGATGCTTGCGATGCATTAATAACAAATAGTGCCCATTCCTAAGCTTCTATCTCTTGTATTATGTATTCTAATCTGAATCTCCCGAGCCTAGATTCTAATCTGACCTTCCAAAGTCTAGATCCTGTCCTTAGATTACCCTCCTGAGTATCTCTAATGGATGAATGAAGCATACATAATACAAGATAATCGTAAAGAATGAAGATTCCCTAGTTGTGCTAGCTAAATACTTCTCAACCCATTCAACTGATTTAGCTTCTCATGCGTAAATAACAGAGAGTGAACAGATATAGAGAAGGAGATTCAATTTTTATAAATGAGTTTGAATACAAAATGATAATGGAAGTTAAAGGTAGAGAGCCTGGTAGCAATTCCTTGTTGACCGAGGCTTTTATACTGAAATCTCTATTCGGTTCTAAAGATGTTCCTGCTTCCGTATCATGTAGGTCTTCTTCTGAATCATGCAGGTTTTCTTCATCCGGAAACTTCATGGAACGAATTATATTAAACTTGAGCTTATGTTCGTTGATACTCAAAGTGATTTCCCTTTATGCATATCAATTTGAGCACGACCCATTGATAGAAAAGGTCGCCCTAGAATGATGGGCACATCTTTGTCGGCCTCGTAGTCTAAAATGATGTAGTCAATTGGCAAGATAAATTTATCAAGGTTATCAGCACATCCTTCACCTTTCCCTCTGGATGCACCAGAGATCTGTCGGCCAATTGGAGAGTCATTGTTGTGGGCACAAGTTGCCCCACATTCAATTGTCTAAAGATTGTCAGAGGCATCAAATTTAAGCTGGCTCCCAGTTACACAGGGCTTGCCCGATTTACAGTCCTCCTATGGAGCAAGGAATAGTAAAGCTCCTAGGATCGCTTATCTTTAGTGGAATTATGGATTTGGAACTTTGCGTTAACGCCACCGTGGCAAATTTTCCAGCTCTCCTCTTTTTAGTTACCATATCCATCAGAAACTTGGCGTAGGCAGGCATTTTCTCAATCTCTTCACTGAAAGGAATATTAACATGTAATTGCTTTAACATAGATAAGAAGTGTTGGTACTGTACCTCTTCGTTCTTTTTCTTCCTTAGTCTCTGTGGGAAAGGGGGTAACTGAACTTTCATGGTTCCCATTTCAGTTGGCTTGAAGGTCGACGCAACCTCCGGTTCTACTGCTTCTTTTTCTTTTTCTTCTTCTTGCATCATCGTAATCTCAGGTTCATCCACAATGGAAGTTGTTCTACTAAGCTCTTTCTTTTCACCCTCCACAGTTTTCCCACTGCGCAATGTCACAACCCGACATTGCTCTTTACCTGATCCCCCCGGGTTGCGTGGAAGTTTAGTTAAACTTAGCAGAGCCCTTTGCGGTCTACTCTTCAGCTCATTCGCAATCTGGCCCATCTATAATTCTAGATTTCGGATGGATGTAGCTTGACTTTGAAGCATGGTCTCGTTTTTCTCTATGTATTGCTTCAGTAGGCTTTCCAAAGAAGAGGATTGCGGTGGTTGTGAGCTACTTACTTGACTGCTTGTTTGATCGTTGTTGCGTGGGAAGAATCCTGGTGGCCCTTCTTTCTACGCCACAGGTTGGAAATTTTGTTGCTGATTCTTCCAAGCAAAATTGGGGTGGTTTCTCCACTTGGGGTTGTAGGTATTCGAAAAAGGGTTATTCTTTACAAAGTAGACAGATTGTGGATTTTGCGGGCAATCTTCCATCGCATGCCCATCACCACAATTCGCAAACCTTGTGGTATTTTGACTGAGCGTTGATTTGCCCGGTTTGCGGTGTTGGGCTACTGATTGCAATTCCTTGGATTAAATTCATCATTGCGGTCATTTGGTTTTGTAGTGAAGCAATAGCACCATTATTTGCGTTAGTGTCTTTAAGTCTCAATCTCTGGTCGCTCTCTCTCCAATCTTCATGGTTCTTAGAGATGCGGTCCAAGATATTCTTCGCCTCATTGTACATTTTATCAAGCAGACCATCAGCAACTGCCTCATTGGTAGTGGCCTGTGAAGCAGGATTCAAACCATGATAGAAAATCTCCATTTGAAGGTAGTCTAGAAACCCATTATGTGGACAGTCCCAGACCAACCTCTTAAACCTCACCCAGGCATCGCTAAGCGATTGGTCCATGTCTTGTTCAAAATTTGTAATAAGTTTCCTTCGTCTGGCGTTCTCGGTAGGTGGAAAATACTTCTTCATAAATTTCTCCACTACCTATTCCCAAGAAGTGATCTCTTCCTGGCTCAAGAGAATATGCCCATTTCCTAGCCTGATCATAAAGAGAAAATGGGAACAACGTTAGTCGAACTTCTTCGGTAGAGATGTTCGGGAACACAAAAGTATTGTAGATTTCAATAAAGCTTCAGAGGTGGGCGTGCGGGTCCTCGCCACGCCTTCCTCCGAATTGACTTGCAATCTGGATCATCTGCAGCATCACCGGTTTCATTTCGAATCTGCTTCCGTCGAGGGCATGCCTCATGATTCCTGGGGAGAAATCATAGGGTTTGGTGATGCATAGTCCTTAATGGGCCTATTACGATCGTTTGCCAACAGAATTGGATTCGCCATGACATTGTTATCATTTGGTGCTCCATTTCCAGGCTGCTCTACCATCTCTTCTTTATCTGACTGTGGTTGCTGTTGGCAGTCTCTCAATCTTCGTCTAAAAGTCCTCTTAATCTCTGGATCGTAATTCGCCAGAGATTGAGAGTCTGCAAAGAAATAAAAAAAAATTACCGTTAGCACTCTATTTTTTGGAAGTCCCCAGCAACAGCGCCAAAAACTTGATGCTTGATTTTATGAAGTGGAAATGTGGATGATATGCGTTGATAAAAATGCGTTCTGAACACAAGTTTCCCCAGCGGAATCCAAGTGTAAATTCCTCTAAATTTCCTGGTAACTCCAGGGTTGAACACAGGGACTTGTGAAAACAGATTGCGTTGGTAATTTTTATGAAAACCTTGCGGTAATTGAGTAAATAAACTGTGTTGTTGATTGTGTTAATGAGAAAATAAACAAATGTGGCAGATTTGAGAAAAGGCAGTTGTGTGATAGATGCAATGAGTATGTAATGAACGAGTTGAGAAGATCTTTAGCTAGCATTACATGGGAATGCGTCAGACTATGCGATCATGTTACAACCATACACAGCAAGTCATTTTCCAATGAAAATATGATGCTTCTAAGTCTAGGACGCATGTGTTGAATGCAAAAGTGTCCATAAAGCTTATTCCTAAGTCTCTACTCTTGTCCTATGTGATGATGCAAAATGCATGAAAGCAAGGTGACCACATACAATCATATCCTATCTCAAGGATGCATGCGATGCATTAATAACAAATAGTGCTCATTCCTAAGCTCCTATCTCTTGTATTATATGTTCTAATCTAACTCTCCCGAGCCTAGATTCTAACCTGACTTTCCCAAGTCTAGATCTTGTCTTAAACTCTCCCCCCCCACCCCCCCCCCCGCGAGTATCTTCTAATGACGAATAGGGGGGGGGGGGGGGGGGGGGGGGGGGGGGGGGGGGGGGGGGGGGGGGGGGGGGGGGGGGGGGGGGGGGGGGTGGAAGCATACATAATACAAGATAATCACAAAGAATGAAGAATCCCTAGTTGTGCTAGCTAAATGCTTCTCAACCCATTCAACTGATTTAGCTACTCATGCGTAAATAACAAAGAGTAAACAGATATAGAGAAGGAGATTCCATTTTTATAAATGAGTTTGAATACAAAATGACAATGGAAGTTAAAGGTAGAGAGCCTAGTAGCAATTCCTTGCTGACTGAGGTTTTACATTGAAATCTCTATTCGGTTCTAAAGATGTTCCTGCTTCTGCAAGCCCTCTCTCTGCCCTTGAAGCTTCCGGCGCTCTCCTAGGCTTACCGAAATGATCTGTCGGCACAACCTCCTTCCTCTCTTTCTCATTAAAATGTAAGAAAACTAAGAACAAAGACGTATGAACTAAAGAATGGTGAACTGATTAGCTCATCAACCCCTTCTCTGAAGAATTTCCTTGTATTTATAGAGCATCCATGGTGAAAGGCGGCTTCTCTCTCATGGTTATATAGATGGGACGGCTTTAATTCTTGACTGATGCGTCGAATAATTGTCACCAAAAAGCTGAATGTACTTTGTGACCGTTATCAGCTGTCAACTTAATTCGGATTTGATTGTCATCAGCTTTCTGTCCCATCGCAATTGATTAGCCTTTCACCCAGATGCGCCCACCATGTTGCGCTGACCAAGTCGCGGTGATTCTTCTTGGGTGAATGTTTGCGAAAACAATCATCGCAAAGCCTTGCAATTGCGCTTGACTAGTGATTTCCTATGATCGCAATTCTTGCATTGCGTCAACGCATATTTTGCACAAAAAATACAAAAATCAGCTGTTCTAATGCGTTGAACACATGCGACCGCAATATTATGAAATTGATGCTTAATGGACGCAAACTAACATATTTCATCAACGCAATCCAACATTGTTTAAGAACTTAACACTATGATAACGTGCATTCCTACCGGTTATCAGGATTCTCCTCCACATCTTGAGTCTAGTAACCCTAGGTTTGTTTCAGAAGAAGCTGAGAGTAGATACCATCAAGTGGTAGCTCTTAGGAACATAGTGCCAGAAAGAGCTTTGACCTTAGAGCCAAATTTCTATCTGCAAATCACTTTTAAAATACAGGAGAGAGGAGGGGAAGCCTTTGTAGCTAACCTTGGTGAAGTTGTCATCCCTTTAGTTAGAGAATTCTACGCCAATATTGACCTCGATAGAGATGTATCCTTAGTGAGAGGTGTTAGAGTCTCTTTCTCTTCTTACAGAATTAATGAAACCTTTGGTCTAGCTCAATTTGATGATGAGTATGGATGGTTTCTATCTCAACCACTAGACAAACAAGAGATTATAGAAGCACTCTATGGGTAAGGTGCTCAATGGACACATTCTGGTGGTGTTGCAGTGATGTTTAGATCAATTGACATGTCTGTAGTAGGTCAAATCTAGCATGCTTTTATATGTTCCAGATTAATGCCTGTACTTAGACTAACTGATGTGACCCAAGATAAAGCCAAAATTCTCTACTATCTCATTCAAGGTATGTCCATTAACATTGGGAGAGTTATCCATGCTTCTACGATGATGTGGACGGTGTTCTACAACGGGTAGCCTTGGACACCCTAGCTTAATAACTTTGTTGTGTTAGAGGTCCGGGGTAGAAATACCTAGAAATGAGGAAGGTATGAGGTGTAAAGCCCCAATTTCTAAGATGACCACCTCCGCCTTCCGAGGTCGTGGAGTTGAGGAATTCCACGAACAAGAAGAAGAAGAGCTAGATAAGGAAGATGGACATTTAAGAGAAGAACCACTTAGGGTAGAACTTCCCAGTCATCCCCATGAACAACCCGCTAGTGGTGAAACTTTGGGTGAACAAGCACTTAGAACCGCCAATGAAGCCTTAAGGGTGAGCCGTGAAACCGCTCACCAAGTTAGGCGTATGCAGAGAATTATCCATTTTATGTGCGAAAGAGACCGTCTTTACTATGCCAGAATAGTTTTTCAGTATAATCTTCAGCGAGAGCCCGACTCACCTGACTCGGACTAACTTTGGCAACACATATATTTTCCTAGTATCTTCTTCAATTTTTGCCTTATCTTTTATCTTTCATTTTCATTTTTACTTTTATTTGCTTTCCTTTATTTGCTTTCTAGGTTTAGAATTTTTAGTCTAACTTTCTTCATTTTCTTGTAGCTTTTCTTTTTCCTTTAGCTTTCTTTTTATTTTCTCTTTTGTAGGAATAAACAAAAATGAAAGAAAAACAAAAATAAAGTAGGAAAAATTTCTACCACCACCCATTATGCGAAATCAGGGGAGTTCTCTGTTCCCCTTTCTTTTTGTCTTCTCGCTCATATTTTAGTTTTATAAACATTGAGGACAATGTTTAGTTTTTAAGTTGGGGGTCGAGAACATTGAATATTCTTAACATTTTTTTGGGTTGTTAAAAATGAGCCTTACAAAACTTTTATCTCTATTATCTTTGCATGTCTGGAACCTTTGAGCACCTGAGCTCAGGTTATGTGAATTTTATGGTCTTGATGAAATATATCTCGATTTTTTTTATTCTCCTAAGAAACACAATATCATTATCTTGGCATCATTTTTCCTTTTTATAGGACTCATTTTTGCTTTCAATGCATGATTCAGCTAAGTATGTTCATTCATTCAAGAATAACTTTCACTTTGTTTATCATGATCATTTGTTTTTCTCAATCTTTTGATTCTTATCAATGAATTTTAAGGACACATTCTCTCAAGCAATAATATAAATCAATTTTAAACTTCTTAAAATCTTTTCTTACAAAAATTTGAAACTCATTTTTCATAAAAAGTTGGAATACTTAATCTTTAGATTTATTTAGAATCTCAAACTCTTAGAAATGTCATATCTACTCGATTTTCTTTATCACCTCTATAGGACAATTTTTGGTCTAAGAACAACCATATTTTTTTAGAGGAAAGTCTAGACATAGAGGAATAAAAAGGGTCTAGTATTTAAAAAAAACAAAAAGAAAAAAAAAGAAGCAAGCTTGTGAATTGACATAACAAAAAAATATAACCTTCACTATGTGTGTGTGCATGGGTAGAGGTGAAAAGAGCTACCTCCATTGTGTTTCTATTAGGGCCCACGAGAAAAGAACGATAGGTTTCTGGCGGTGTGAGTGTGAAAGCTATCCCTCTAAGTAAAAGAAATGCCAATTGCATTTGGTGTTTGTGAGTTTATAAAAAGGCACCCTTGTATTAGAATTTCCTCTATACAATGCATGTGACGTATATCCAAGACTGATAACCAAGCTAGTGTAAGGTGAAAAGGAATTGAGAGTTGGGTATCGCCTTTCCACTAGTTTTAGTCTTTAAATAAACTAAAACTGAGTAGTCTTTTCTTTTATGGCTTTACAAGAAAAAGACGTTTTCTTTTCAAAAATAGGCTTCAATTCTTTATTAGAAATTTTTTTTGCCCATTTGTATCATTCGTTTGCTTGATTGTTGGAAAAGAGATATGAATCAAATTTTTTAGTAAACCACATGAACATATTAAACATTTTTGAATGAGTTCTTTGAATGAATGCACGATTGATATTCATGTTTTTACTTGAATGTATGCATACTTGGGTCTGTCTGGAGAGAACTTGTACGTATTCACAAGGTGTGCATGCATCCACTACCAACACATAGCTGATTTTCTTATCAAGAGAGAAATCAATCCATCATCCATTTCCATTCATCATGGTCGTTCGTCACTATTCTTCCTCATTATTTTAAGGACTTTTAAAATCAAAATCACAGGGTGAAAAAGTTTTTGGCACATTGCTGGGGATTCTAGCAAAGAAGTTAACCCGAATTCAGCTTTTGTATCTTTTGCAGAAACTTTCAATCAAAGGAGTATTACAAGTTGAGCCTGAACTTGTGAATGTTTTGTGAGTTGAAAGAGTACTCTTGAACTCATATACGACCCTTTGAAAGAACCTTCAGACGAAAAAACAAATTGAATCGAAGTCGTAGGTTAAGGTAACAACAACAACAACAACAACAGATGGTAGACAACAAAATGAATAAGAACTTGGCAAAGCAACTAGCGAACGCTACAATAAACTCGATCTTAATGGTGAACAACAACACGGGTCCAATGCATGAGTATATGTCACTAGTGTTATATGACTTCTCGTTAGGGATCATCTACCTAATGCCTAACGGGATAAGGTCCGAAATGAAATAAGTTATGCTACAAATGCTGCAAACAGCAGGGCAATTTGGAGGAGCCACGGTGAGGATCCCATGCCCACATAAAATGCTTCTTAGAAATCTACAACTCATTCGTGATTCCTGGAATCACGTCAGAAGCTATCAGATTGTCCTTGTTTCTCTACTCACTCCATGATGATGTCAAACAATGGGCAGGCTCTTTAGTGCTCGGCAAGATAACAACATGGGATAAGTTAGTGGATAAATTCTTGCAAAAATATTTCCCTCCCACTGTCAATGCAAGGAGATCAAGAGTACCTATGAGCGGAAGCAGATCTTTCCAATTCATCGTGACAGAATTACCACATATACATTTAAACATACTAATATACATTCATAATGCTAAAGAGATCAAGAGATCATACCAATTGAAGATTTCTTCTTCACAGTGAGTCTAAAACCCAACTGTCTACCTCGAACAATCACCACTCGAACATAAGAAAATGGAGAAGACACCACCACTCAAAGCCCTCAGTATTCTTGGAGTGAGAATCCAAAGTGTGGGCTTTGTTCGAATTTGGTAAAGGGAAGGAGGAAGACAAACCGTACACAATGATCAAGCAATGGGAGATGAGGTCATCTATCGCATAGACAAGATGCTTGATCGTTTAGGTGAAGTATACGATCATGTAGGAAGAAGTAAGGGATCGTCTAAACGATCGCGTAGGAAAGGGTAAGCGATTTTCTAAACGATTGTGTAGGAAAAGGGTGAGCGATCATCTATACGATCGTTTAGTAAATATCGGAAGCTAAACGATCACTTAGGAAAAGGTAAACAATCGTTTAGTAAATAGCGTGCGAGGTTGTAATCGGTAAGCAATCTCTTAGCAATATCATATAGGTAAGCGATCGTGCAGGCATTATCATATAGGCACTGATTTTCTAAGCAATGACACACTCTTTAACACAATGTCCGCATCTCTCATGCTTAACAGACCGTCAGCAATTTATGCATCTCAAAGTGATCTTTCAATACACTCAACCGTTATTAGAACAGAAGAAATGTCGTCCCATTTCCCTTTTAATTTTCCAATGAATGTGATATCATCATATTCATAACACATAAATTAAAATCACATATTAATTATAATATTTTCCTCCACTAGATATAAATCATATTTATATCCTATTTTCTCTAAATTAATGTATCTCATACATAAAGTTAATTACATCATATTTAATTAACTCGTTCAATTATATTATATATAATCAAACTCCCTCTTGTCAATTTGAACATTTCAAACTAACCCAAAAACTGACTCTCAACTTGTATCCAAGCTACCAAGGGGACCTTATGGACCTATGGCTCAAAGCTCCAACGGTACGTGAATAGTTAACTAAACTCTTTAGTCACGATATCGATATCCCCCATCTATTAATTGCCAGGTGATAACAGGCAGAAATGCACATTATCATAGTGCTAAGTTCTTAAACAATGTTGGATTACGTTGATAAAACATTTTAAATTCCATCCATCAAGCATCAATTTCATAATATTGTATTTGCATGCATTCATCGCATAGGAACAATTGATTTTAGTGTTTTTATGCAGATTATGCGTTGATGCAATGCAAGAATTGCGATAATAGGAAATCATCAATCGAGCGAAACTTCACCGCAAGGCTTTATAATGATTGTACTCGCAAATATTCGCCCAAGAAGGATCGTCGCAACTTGGTCAGCGCAACATAGTGGGTGCATCTGGGTGAAAGGCTAATTAATCGTGATGAGACAGAAAGCTGATGACAGTCGAATCCGAATTAAGTTGACAACCGATAACGATCACAAGTACATTCATCTTTTCAGTGATAATTATTCGGTGCATCAATAAGGAATTAAAGCCGTCCCATCTGTACAATCATGAGAGAGAAGTCGCCGTTCACCTTGGATGTTCTATAAATACTACGGACATCCTTCAGAGAAGGGGTTAACCAGTTCAGCAGTTAGAGATTTCATACTTTAGTTTGCACATCTTTATTCATAGTTTTCTTTCGTTTTAAGGCAGATGCGAGAGAGAAGGTTGTGCCGATAGATTGTTCCGACAAGCTTGTGAGAGCGCCGGAAGCTTCAAGGACAGAGAGAGGACCGATGCCTGCGGAAGAGGGAACATCTTTAGAACTGAATAGAGATTACAGTGTAACAGCCTCGATCAACAAGGAATTGCTATTAGGCTCTCTACCTTAAACTTCCATTGTCATTTTGTAATCCACTCATTTATCGGAATGGAATATATTTCTCTATATCTGTTCACTCTCTGTTATTCACGCATGAGTAGCTAAATTAGTTGAATGGGTCGAGAAGCATTTAGCTAGCATAACTAGGGAATCTTCATGCTATGCGATTATCTTGTATTATGTATGCTTCATTCGTCCATTAGAGATACTCGGGAGGGTAGTCTAAGGACAGGATCTAGACTTGGAAAGGTCAGGTTAGAATCTAGGCTCAGAAGAGTCAGATTAGAATGCATAATCAAGAGATAGGAGCTTAGGAATGAGCACTATTTGTTATCAACGCATCACATGCATCCTAGAGATAGGATACGATTGTATGCGGTCACCTTGCTTTTATGCATTTTGCATCATCGCATAGAACAAGAGTAGAGACTTAGGGATAAGCTCTATGGACACTTTTTCATTCAACACATGTGTCCTAGACTTAAGAGCATCGCATTTGCATTGGAAAATGATTTGCTGTGCATGGTGGTAGCATGATCGCATAGTCTGACGTATTCCCAATTAACGCTAGCTAAACATCTTCTCAACCCGTTCATCGCATACTTAGTGCATCTATCACACAACTGACTTTTCTCAAATCCGTCGCATTTTGTTATTTTCTCATTAACGCAATCAACAATAAACCAACAATTTATTTATTTGGTTACCGCAAAATTTTCCTAAAAATTACCAATGCAATCTGTTTTCACAAGTCCTTGTGATCGACCCTGGACTTACCAAGAAACTCAGGAGAATTTACACTTGGATTCCGCTGAGGAAACTTGAGTGCACAATGCAATTTCATCAACGCATATCATCCACATTTCCACTCAATAAAAATAAGCATCAAGTTTTTGGCACGGTTGCCAGGGACTTCGATAAAATAGAGTGCTAACGGTAATTTTTCCAATTTCTTTGCAGACTCTCAATCTCTGGCGAATTACGACCTAGAGATTGAGAGCACATGTAGAAGAAGACCAAGAGACCGCCAACAGCAATCACAATCAGATAAAGAAGAGATGGCAGAGCAGCCTGGAAACGAAGCACCAAATGATAACAATGTCATGGTGAATCCAATCCTGTTGGCAAACGATCGAAATAGACCCATTAGGGACTATGCATCGCCAAACCATTATGATTTCTCTCCAGGAATCATGAGGCTTGCCCTCGATGGAAGCAGATTTAAAATGAAGCCGGTGATGGTGCAGATGATCTAGACTGTAGGACAGTTCGGAGGAAGGTGTCGAGAAGACTCGCACGCCCACCTCCGAAGCTTTATTAAAATCTGCAATACTTTTGTGTTCCCGAACATCTCTGTCGAAGAAGTTCGACTAACTTTGTTCCCATTTTCTCTTTGTGATCAGGCTAGGAAATGGGCATATTTTCTTGAACCGGGAGAGATCACTTCTTTGGAACAGGTTGTGGAGAAGTTCATGAAGAAATACTTTCCACCTACTAAGAACGCCAGATGAAGGAAACTGATTAAAAATTTTGAACAAGATATGGACGAATCACTCAGCGATGCCTGGGCGAGGTTTAAGAGGTTGGTCAAGGATTTTCCACACAATGGGTTGCTAGACTGCCTCCAGATGGAAATTTTTAATCATGGTTTGAATCCCGCTTCGCAGACCGCTGCCAATGCGGCAACCGCTGGTGGTCTACTTGATAAAACGTATGACGAAGCGAAGAATATCTTGGATCGCATCTCTAAGAACCATGAAGATTGGAGAAAGAGTGACCAGAGATTGAGACTCAAAGAAAATGATGCAAGTAATGGTGCTATTGCTTCATTACAAAACCAGATGACCACAATGATGAACTTAATACAAGAAATTGCGATCAGTAGCCCAACACCACAAAATGGGCAAATCAACGCAATCAATCAAAACACTGCAAGGTGTGCAACTTGCGGTGATGGGCATGCGATGGAAGATTGCACGCAAAATCCACAATCTATTTACTTTGTAAAGAATAACCCCTTTTCGAACACCTACAACCCCGGGTGGAGAAACCACCCCAATTTTGCTTGGAAGAATCAACAACAGAATTTCCAACATGTGGCGTAGAAAGAAGGGCCATCAAGATTCTTCCCACACAACAACGGTCAAAAAAGAAATCAAGCAATTGGCTCACAACCATCGCAATCCTCTTATTTGGAAAGCATATTGAAGCAATACATAGAGAAAAATGAAATTGTGCTTCAAAGTCAGGCTACGTTCATCCGCAATCTGGAATTACAAATAGGCCAGATTGCGAGTGAGCTGAAGAGTAGACCGCAAGAGGCTCTGCCAAGTTCAACTGAACTTCCACGCAACCCGGAGGGATCAGGTAAAGAGCAATGCCAAGTTGTGACATTGAGAAGTGGGAAGATTGTGGAGGGAGAAAAGACGGAGCTTAGTCGGACCGCTTTCATTGCGACTGAATATGAGATTGCGATGATGCAAGAAGAAGAAAGAGAAAAAGAAGCAGTAGAACCGAAGGTTGCGTCGACCTCAAAGCCAACTGAAACGGGAACTGTGAAAGTTCAATTACCCCCTTTCCCGCAGAGACACGAAGAGGTACAGTACCAACGCTTATTATCTATGTTAAAGCAATTACATGTTAATATTACTTTCAGTGAAGTGAATGAGGAAATGCCTGCCTACACCAAGTTTCTGAAGGATATGGTAACTAAGAAGATGTGCATCTAGAGGGAAAGGTGAAGGATGTGCTGATAACCATTGATAAGTCTATCCTACGAGTTGACTTCATCATATTGGACTATGAGGCTGACAGAGATGTGCCCATCATTCTGGGGCGACCTTTTCTATCAATGGGTCGTACTCAAATTGATGTGCATAAAGGGGAAATCACTTTGAGCATCAACGGATAGAAGCTCAAGTTTAACATAATTCGTGCCATTAAGTTTTCGAATGAAGAAGACCTGCATGACTCAGATGATGACCAGAATGTGATTGAAGAAGAAAAGTTTGATGAAGAAAATGAAGAAGAGGATGCCAGGACATCCGTTGCTGCCTGTAATGCGATCACAACAAAAACAAGCAAGGAAGAAGAAATGATCGCAAATCAAGAAGAAGAGCCAACAGAAAAAGAAGAAAGAAAAACAATGCAACCTTCCCTAGTGGAGCCACCAACACTTGAATTAAAGACCCTAACAACCCATTTGAAGTACGCATTTTTGAGGCAGAATGAGAAGTTGCCAGTTATCATTTCCTTTGCACTCAACGAAGATCAGGAGAATGCGTTGATGAGCATTGTCAGCAAACATGTGCGAGCAATTGGCTGGATGCTCGCCGACATTAGAGGAAATAGCCTTGCGTACTGTATGCACCGCATTCGTCTTGAAGAGGACCACAAAGCAACGATTGAACATCAATGCAGACTCAACCCTACGATGAAAGAAGTCTTCAAGAAGGAGATCATTAAATGGCTAGATGCGGGCATTATCTATCCTATAGCAGATAGCACGTAGGTCAGCCCCGTGCAATGTGTGCCAAAGAAGGGTGGCATGACAGTAGTCTCGAATGAAAACAACGAATTAATACCACAAAGGACCATCACTGGATGGCACATTTGCATGGACTACCGCAAGCTGAATGCGGTCACAAAGAAAGATCATTTCCCTCTGCCATTCATCAACCAAATGCTAGACCGTCTAACTGGAAATGATTTTTACTGCTTCTTGGATGGTTATGCTGGGTACAACCAGATTATGATAGCTCTAGAAAATCAAGACAAGACAACATTCACCTACCCATATGAGACCTTCGCTTTTCGCCGCATGCCTTTTGGCCTCTGCAATGCGCCAAACACTTTCCAAAGTTGCATGATGGCCATCTTTTCAGATTATCTTGAGGACTCTGATGAAATCTTGTTTATGGGAACACTTATGAAGTCTATCTAGCCAACTTGGAAAAGATATTGAAGAGATGCGAAGAGACGAGTCTGGTGCTTAACTGGGAAAAATGTCATTTCATGGGGAAGGAGGGCATAGTGTTGGGACACAACGTTTCCCGGGATGGGTTGGAGGTGGACAAAGCAAAAATTGAAGCAATTGAAAAACTTCCACCTCTAACAAGCGTGAAGGTTGTATGAAGCTTCTTGGGGCACGCTGGATTCTACAGACGATTTTTCAAAGACTTTTCTAAACTAGCACGACCACTAAGTGCGTTATTAGAGGCTGATAGAAAATTTGAGTTTGACAACAACTGCCTCAACGCATTCAAAGTTTTGAAAGATGCACTGATTACCGCACCCATATTAATTGCGCCGGATTGGACACTTCCTTTTGAAATCAAGTGCGATGCAAGCAGATATGTGATGGGAGCAGCTTTAGCGCAAAAAAGAAAAACAATCTTGCATCCTATCGTATATGCAAGTAAAACATTAAATCCTGCTTAGACTAATTATACCACCACAGAGAAAGAGCTCCTGACAGTAATTTTTGCGTTGGAGAAATTTCAAGCATATCTGTTGGGAACAAAGGTACTCATCCATACCGATCATTCGGCATTAAAGTATTTAATGACAAAGAAGAACACAAAGCCGAGGCTGATCAGGTGTGTTCTCCTCCTTCAAGAATTTGATATAGAAATAATTGACCGGAAGGGGACAGAGAATCAAGTTGCGGATCACTTGTCTAAACTGGAAAATCCTAAGGTTGACCACAACGAGTCTGAGGTGAGTACCACAACAAACCGAGGTTGTTCCAAATAGAAGAATTTCCCTGGTATGCGGACATAGTAAATTATTTGGTTTGCGCGTAATTTCCTGAAGATTACACCTACCACCAATAAAAGAAGCTCAAACATGAATTCAGACATTATTATTGGGATGAGCCGAATTTGTATAAAAGAGGGGCAGACCAGATTTTTCGATTATGCATACCAAATACTGCTCAACAATGCATATTATTGCAATGCCACGACTCATCATATGGTGGGCACTTTGGAGGGCAGCGAACAGCAGCCAAAGTCTTACAGAGTGGATTCTTTTGGCTTACATTGTTCAAGGATGCGGCTGACTACCCAATGAAATGTGATCGGTGCCAACGTGCAGGTAACATTTCGTGGAAAATGCAATGTCAATGAACACCATCTTGGAGCTTGAATTATTCGACATTGTCAACCGTAATATCAAGGAGCTGCTGCGCAAATACAACATTCTCCACAAAGTGGCCACCGCATACCATTTGCAGAAAAATGGTCAGGTGGAAGTGTCGAATCGAGAAATTAAGTTGATACTTGAGAAGGTAGTAAGGCCTTCACGAACAGATTGGGCAACAAACCTTGACGATACGTTATGGGCATATCAGACCTCATTTAAAACACCCATAGGTTGGTATTTGGTAAGGCGTGTCATCTTCCTTTGAAGTTGGAGTATAAGGCACTGTGGACGGTAAAGAAGCTGAATTTTGATTTGAAGAAAGCAGGAGAAGCACGAAAAATACAACTGGTCGAGCTAGAAGAATGAAGGATTAACGCATATGAAAATGCGAAGATTTATAAAGAGCACACCAAGCGCTGGCATGACAAACGCATATGCGGTAAAAACCTCCAAGTCGGGCAAAAGGTCTTACTCTTCAACTCACGCCTGCGGCTCTTCCCGGGAAAATTAAAATCATGCTGGTCCGGACCCTTCATTATTAAAGAAATATTCCCACATTGTATAGTGGAGCTGATCACTGAGGATGGAAGCTGCACATTTAAGATCAATGGACAACGAGTTAAGGCATATTGCGAAGGTGATTTCCGGCCAGAAAAAGCCTCCGTGAAGCTAAAAAACCCGGAATACCCCTTGTTTGATTCTTGAACTCTTATTCCTTCGTCACTTTTGTTATCATTTAGCTACCTGCATCTTACTCATCTTTCCTTCTATAAAAAAATAAAACAAAAACTTGTTGTTTTGTTTTAAATCATTTGACCCTCTCTTTGTTTGTTTACAACGATTAAGGCACGGGATTGTAGAGATGTTACTTGAAGCAGCAAATTATCTCACTCTATCACCACAATCCAAAGAAGAGAGATCGCCGCAAAGATGGATGCGTCAATACACAAATGCGGGCGACAGCGCAAATTTGGGGGTGTATTCTTCCTTATCTTTATTTCAAATTTTGCGCTATTATATCGCATGTTAGTTTTAAAAGTCTTATCATTGCATCCTCTTTGATTACTGTAATCATTTGACATAAATAACCTTAGTAGGTTACCGCATGCTGTTTCTTTGCCGAGTATGATTTCAATGATGAAAAATATGCTTCTATGTCTTTCATATTTACTAGAATCAACTTAGTCTTAAGATAGTCACCTCATAAAATATTTCTAGAAGTTAGGGGTTTGCTAGCTTTCTTTCAAACTCTCTTTATGAAGCATTCTAAGAACATCGCATGACTCATTTCAATCTTTTGGCAATGAGGATATTGCCACATTTTAAATTTGGGGGTGAGGTATTTATTTTCGACCTTGCTATTTTGAAAAAATATATATATATTTTTTGAGAGTAACAACTCTACTATCAATGCAATAGGAAACCCATGTTGATAAGAGTTAAGTTGTGAAAGGCACTTACCCGTAGTTGGATGTCTACATGACACACGTGGGGGCAAGCCAAAACGAAAGTAAGTCACCAGGATAAACGCATAAATAAATGACCGCAACTCCACTGCCAGATAGGTATGGGTTTAGTCTGAGAAAGAGTGCATTGCTCGTAGTTGGATGTCCGCATGACACCCATGGGGGCAAGCCAAAATGAAGACAAGGCACTTGGATCAGCGCAAGGTCAGGAAAAAATAATAATGCATGAAATATGCAAGGATAAAATCATTTGACACCCCGGTGAAAAATTTTCTTTTTGGAATAAATCATTCAATGTTCTAGAAATTAGTAAAGTCCTTTTGAAGGTTAAGCTTGCAGTCCCTAGGTCTTAGAAATATTTTAAGAAGAGACTTGAATACGACTTAAGGAAATTTTGGCATATAGGATTTGAACGAAGTATCCTTGAGAAATCTAGGAAAAAAAACTTTGCGATTGACTTGCTAAAGGAATCTTGAGCTTATGCTTGAGGACAAGCATTATTTAAATTTGGGGTTGTGATAACGGGCAGAAATGCACGTTATCATAGTGCTAAGTTCTTAAATAATGTTAGATTGCGTTGATAAAACATGTTAAATTTCGTCCATCAAGCATCAATTTCATAATATTGCGGTCGCATGCGTTCATCGCATAGGAACAGTTGATTTTAGTATTTTTATGCAGATTATGCGTTGACGCAATGCAAGAATTGCGATCATAGGAAATCATCGGTCGAGCGCAACTTTACCGCAAGGCTTTGCGATGATTATACTCGCAGATATTTTCCTGAGAAAGATCGCTGCAACTTGGTCAGTGCAACATGGTGGGCGCATCTGGGTGAAAGGCTAATTAATCATGATGGGATAGAAAGCTAATGACAGTCGAATCCGAATTAAGTTGACAGCCGATAACGATCACAAGTATGTTCAGCTTTTCGGTGACAATTATTCGGCACATCAGTCAGGAATTAAAACGGTCCCATCTGTACAATCATGAGAGAGAAGCCGCTGTTCACCTTGGATGTTCTATAAATGCCACAGGCATCCTTCAGAGAAGGGGTTAACCAGTTCAGCAGTTAGAGATTTCATACTTCAGTTCGCACGTCTTTGTTCATAGTTTTCTTTCGTTTTAAGGTGGATGTGAGAGAGAAGGTTGTGCTGATAGATCGTTCCGGTAAGCTTGGGAGAGCCCGGAAGCTTCAAGGACAGAGAGAGGGCCGATGCCTGCGGAAGTGGGAAAATCTTTAGAACCGAATAGAGATTACAGTGTAAAAGCCTCGATCAGTAAGGAATTGCTACCAGACTCTCTACCTTAAACTTTCATTGTCATTTTGTACACCACTCATTTATCGAAATGGAATATATTTCTCTATATCTATTCACTCTCTGTTATTCACGCATGAGTAGCTAAATTAGTTGAATGGGTCGAGAAGCATTTAGCTAGCACAACTAGGGAATCTCCATGCTATGTGATTATCTTGTATTATGTATGCTTCATTCGTCCATTAGAGATACTCGAGAGGGTAGACTAAGGACATGATCTAATTTACTCTAATTGCATAAATTAAACATACAACCTTAAATTAGTTAATTAGGGTTTTTTAGAAACATTACCTTTGAAGCTCCCGAAACTCATCTATCTCCGCTCGAACATGAACCAGACAACCACTAGAGCTGACCTACTATCCTCTAGACTCAGAACCAGGTTGTGGGATCGATGGATGAAGAACCCGAGAGAGAGAAAGAGAAGGAAATAGTATAGTGAAATTTAGGTTGGGTTTGGATTTTTTCAGCCCTATTTTTAAAAACTCAATTTTGCAAAAGGTTCCAAAGTCTTTAATCCAAAATGACAAGCCCATATTTATAGAAAAGGGTTATGCAAAATTGCATGAAATAACTTCATAAAAACCCAACACCTAGAATCCACTATCTAAGTAGGCTTAATGTCTCCACTATAAGGCAACACCTAGCCCACTATTTTGTTAGTGGAATTATCAAAAAAAAGTTTGGATTTTCCCACTAACTTTAGTCAAAGGGCAAAATAGTCATTTGGTCAAAGTCAAACTTTGACCGAAAAGTCAACATTTTGACTATTTATGATTTTTTTCCGTGTTGACTAATTTTGACCTCCCGAGCATGAATCTGCATTCATTTTCTTGAAATTCAAATCACATTTGAATGTAAGGTCCGTCAAAGTTTGACTTTTCATTATTTCTGAGCTTCTGAATATGAACGTATTCATATTCTTGATATTTAAACCACATTTAAATATTAAAGCTGTATCTCTAAACTAAAAAAACGACCACTATATAACATATACTTGTCGGTTTCTCTCTCTTCACCTAATTCGAACAATTCGAATTATTCTATCATACTATTCTAAGTTTATTTCATATGAGCTAATAGGGGAACCTAATGGACCTATAGATCATGGGCTCCAACGATCCAAGATTAGCTGGCTAAACTCTTTAGATGGAGCTAATCAATATTCCTTAACTCACGGGACATTCCACTATAGTCCCGTAGTTGCACTCCCCTCTCTATAGATATATTTTTGTCCATATGATATAACCATGTTTAGTAAGCTAATCCTTCACAGGTTGTTCGTAATCTCGGCTGGGTCATAAAAACCGTTTTACCCCCGAGACTACATCTTATTCCTTAAGTTCCACTGATCCTCTAATGAACAATTGGTTTAAGGTCCAACCTATAAACTGAACCCCTTTCGGGCCAATGAGAGGGTGGGGCCCCTTGTTCAAGACCTGGATTCAGTACTAAAGGGAACAACCTATATACTATTCCTATAACGGGTAGGAGTGAATTCCGTCTTGCACCCTATGTTCCCAGCTATCCACCTGATTTTATCCCTGAAATGGGAAGCTTATTAGGCCAGTGATAATGAGCTACCCTCACCTATGCAGATCTAAGGATAATTCCGAGTGAACAGGAGTTCATAGTTAGCTCAGGATTAAGATTAAGTTACCTTGGTCATCAATTAACGAAATAGTCAGTTTTATACATTAAACGACATTTAGAACATAAATAGTGACTATTTCATGGTTCAGTCTTATGTAAACTCTTTACACAAAATGCCCCCATTTTCATGTCTCCACATGAACGGTTTAGGATCACATCGTTTGTACTAACTATAAAATGGGTCGCATCCATAGTGTCCTTAGAATAAGGCGCCCAACCTAATTCATATACTATAGACCATTTTGTCTATATATATTTAAACTTGATCCACATTTATGTCACTACATAAATTCAAACTTAAACTTAATAGCCTTGGAACCTTAGTTTATTGGATTCATGAATATAGAATTTAAATTTACTAAAGATTTTCAATAACAGCTTTATTGAACAAGAATATGATATTACAAACTATGAGTTTTAGGACATAAAATCCAACAAACTCCCATTTGGACTAAAACTCCTAATAGGATCAAATGATGCTGAATTTAACTGTGAGAAATTAATATTACATATGAGTACAATAAACATATGAATACAATAAACTAGGGCATTCGCACCCAACATAATCCCCCACTTGTCCTAGTTTAGAAACACTGTAGACCTAAACTCTGTAGGTGAGCCTAAAAAACTTTAGCTGTGAGGGTTTTTGTAAAAGGATCAGCAATGTTTTGCTCAAAAGGTATCTGGGTCACTTCAATGTCACCACGGTGTACGATTTTCCAGATAAGGTGGTACTTGCGTTCGATGTGCTTTCCCCATAACATTGCATACATCAGGCTTCCAACTGCGGAGGCATAGGGAATATTTCTCATATCCTCAACTTCTTGAGGTGTCTTAGGACATTGTTCTTTTGATAGATGAAATCCATGTCTGAAAGGCAACAGACCCTTTTTGAAATTCTGCATTTTATATCTATACAACATTTTGTCTATATAAGATGCTTGAGACATGGTTAGTGTCCTGTTCTTGTGATTCTGAACAATTTGGATCCCAAGAATATACTGCGCATTTCCTAAATCTTTCATTTGGAATTGAGTATCTAGCCATTGCTTGACGTCAGTAAGATATCCTACATCATTCCTAATGAGTAGAATATCCTCGACATATAAAACTAAGAACGCTATAGTAGAATTGATGATCTTCTTGTAAACACAAGGCTCGTCAACATTCTATTCAAAGCCATAAGATTTGATCACAGTATCAAACCTTATATTCCAGGATCTAGAAGCTTGTTTCAACCCATAAATGGATTTTTGAAGCTTACAAACCTTTTGTTTTTGACCCTGTGCAATAAACCCCTCTGGTTGAGCCATATAGATACTCTCTTCAAGATCACCGTTTAGAAAGGCTGTCTTGACATCCATCTGCCAAATTTCATAGTCATAAAATGTGGCAATGGATAAGAGTATTCTTATCGACTTTAACAGGGCAACGGGAGAGAAAGTTTCTTCATAGTCCACTCCCTCTCTCTGGGTATAACCCTTTGCCACAAGTCGAGCCTTAAAAGTCTGTACTTTACCGGATTGCTCTCGTTTTCCCTTGTATCCACTTACAACCAATTGGTTATATATCATTTAGTTGATCTACAAGTTTTTAGACAGAGTTGAAGTACATAGACTCCATTTCGAGGTCCATGGCTTTGACCCACTGATCACGGTTCACATCTTTCATCGCTTGTTTATAGGTCGATGGATCCTCTATGCCATCATCAGGTATGATAACTTGTGTTTTTGTTAAACCCAAGTAACGGTCAGGCTAATGAACAACCCTCTCACTACGTTGAGGCATTCTCAACTCTTGAAAATGATGTGACTGACCAGATGTACTAGTTTTATCTACTACTTTAGTAGATGAACTAACTCTATCTGTAGCATCTTTTGAAATTTCTTTCAACACTATTTTACTACTTGGTTGATGATTTCTAATGTGGTCTTCCTCTAGGAATGTGGCATTTGTTAATACAAATACCTTGTTTTCTTGAGGATGATAAAACAGAGCACCCCTTGTTTCCTTTGGATAACCTACAAATAGGCATAACTTTGAACGATATTCCAATTTCTTGGGATTTTGTACCAACATATGTGCTGGGCGACCCCAAATTCTAAAGTGACGTAAACTACTTTTACGCCCTTTCCATAGCTCATAAAGTGTTTCTGAAACACTTTTAGAGGGAACAATGTTCAAAATATGGACAGCAGATTCAAGTGCATATACCCAAAAAGAATCAGACAATTGAGCATAGCTCATCATAGAGTGAACCATATCTAATAAGGTTCGGTTTCTTCTTTCTGATACATCGTTCTGCTGAGGCGTACTAGGTGCAGAGAGTTGTGACTGTATCCCGTTTTCTATCAAATAGTCTTCGAATCGTATGTCCATATTTTCTCCACCTCGATCTAATCGAAGTGTCTTTATTGTTTTACCTAATTCATTCTCAACTTCAGCCTTATATTCTTTGAACTTTTCAAGAGAATCAGACTTGTGATGAAGCAGGTAGACATGACCATACCTTGAATAATCATCAATAAAACTGATGAAATATTCATACCCACATCGAGCCTTGACATTCATTGGTCTACAAAGTTCCGAATGTACAAGCTCTAAGGGTACTTAGGCTCTGAGACCTTTTCCAGTAAAAGATCTCTTGGTCATCTTTCCTTCAAGACAAGATTCACATGGAGGTAAAGAGTTATCTTCTAACTGACTTAAAATTCCACTCTTCACCAATCTCCAATCTCCCAATCCTACCAGATGAATTATCATCAACAACTCTGGTTGATGAAGCATGTCCTTCAACAATTCCTATTGAAGTTTCAGTAGTTTCTTTGGAAAGCTCACTTAACACGACTTTACTACGTGGACTGTGCTCCCTAATATGATCCTCCTCTAGGAAAGTAGCATTCATAGGAATGAACACCTTGTTTTCGGATGGATGATAAAAGTAACCTCATCGTGTACCTTTGTGGTAGCCTACAAAGAGGCACAACCTCGATCATGATTCCAACTTCTTGGGATTTGCCTCAAGTACATGTGCTGGGAAACCTCATATGCGGAAGAGACATAAACTAGCTTTACGCCCATTCCACAACTCCAAAGAACTTCTTGCGAAACTCTTAGAAGGAACACAGTTAAGAATGTATACCGTAGTCTCCACTGTGAAACCCCAAAACGAGTCCGGTAAGGAAGCGTAACTCATCATTGAACGAACCATGTCCAACAAGGTTCTATTTCTCCTCTCTGCTACACCATTTTGCTAAGGTGTACACGATGCCGAGAGTTGGGAAATGATTCCATGTTCTAATAAATAGTCCTGGAACTCAGAATCCATAAACTCTCCACCTCTATCTGATCAAAGTTTTTTTATTCGTCTATCCAAAGCATTCTAAACTTCGGCCTTAAATAATTTGAACTTTTCAAAAGATTCAGACTTTCGTTGCATCAGATAGACATACCCATATCTCGAGTAATCATCAGTAAAACTGATAAAGTACTCATAGCCTCCTCGAGCTCGAACATTCATAGAACCACAAAGGTCAGAATGTACTAATTCAAGAGGCTCTTTGGCTTGATAACCTTTTCCAGTAAAAGGTCTTTTAGTCGTCTTACCTTCAAGGCAAGATTCGCACACTGGAAAAGAATTTTCCTCTAACTCGCTTAGAAGGCCATTCTTCAACAATTTCTCAATCCTATTGAGATTGATGTGCCCTAATCGAAGGTGCCAAAGTTGGGCATTTTCTTTTGGAGAAACTCGTTGGCGTTTAGATTGAGTTATGGCAAATTTAAACATCTCTATGTTATGGAGGGAACTTAAGGCTAATGGTCTTAACACATTGTGAACCTCGAATCCTAATTTCTCTACTTGAGTATGTTCCCTACTGAGATCAGTATGGTGAGTAGGTTAATGTGGAAACTAGTGTGTAATGGTAGAGAAAAGGGTAGAAAATTAGAAGAAAAGAGGAAATTTGGAAGTTTGACTTTTGGGGAAAATTTGGAAATTTGGCTAAGTATAAAAATTGTGTGTTGATGCGTTAGAAGAGTGTATTGATGCATTGGAAGGGTTGTTGGTGATGGCATGCGGCTGAAGGAGGAAAGATGGAGGTGACACGTTGGAAGCCACAAGGGTAGGCAAGGCATATGTTGGAAGGCAGCCCATGCATCAAGCAGTCGAAGCCAAGCGCCCTTGCCCAATGCGTTGAGCGGAGCGGCCAGCCAAGCGCCCCTACCCATGCGTCGAGCGGCCATGCCAAGCGAACAACCATGTGTCGAAGTGCCCTGCCAAGCGAACAGCCCATACGTCAAAGTGCCCTACCAAGCATCAATGTGCCAAGCACGCCCATGCGGCCGAGCAATCGAGCGATGGCCAGCCTATACAGTACACCATGCGTCGATCGGTAGCACACAATGCCAAACACCATGTGCCGTGCCAAGCGCGCCTACTAGTGATGTCAAGGATGAGCGGCCACTTTATGCATTGGTGATGGCTAGCTCTTGCGATGGCTAAGTTGGATTGCGATGGTAGTGAATTGGCTTGTTATACGTTGATTATAGGCTATGCATTGAGTATGGACTATGCGTTGAACATCCAAGAGTTGAACGCATATAAAGGATGAGATCACTTAGAAAACGTCATCAAACCATGTGTCTTGTTGAGAGGAAGCCTTAAGCCTTAAGAATTTGAGGTGGTTGCATCAGATTGGAAGCTCATGCGTTGGCTACATAGGAGAAGGGCATTTAGATAGCATTGATCAAAGAATTGCGTTGTTGGTGTGAGGAGGAAACACTTGGACATGCAGCCAAGTAGGTGGTGTCAACTTTGAAGAAGGCTTGGGCACCTATAAATAGAGCCAAAAGACTTCATTTTCATATTAAAATTCAAAAATACAGTAAAAAGAGTGGGAGAGTTGAGCAAACCTTGCGTTGAGGCCAAAATCCATGCGCTGATCATAGAATTTCAAACAGGGCGCATTAGACAGTGAAGCCTGAAAAGCAGCATTAACATGGGACGAGGAGTTCTCCCAATTTACTCGTGCGTTTGGAGTGATTCTAAAGCCACCTAAAAGCTCTGAAAGTCTAAGTTTTAGGGTGGGGTGCCGGAGAAAAAGCTCGAAGGGATCGGGCTGAAAACTGGAAAGAAGACAGAAGGGTCAGGCTGTCGAATAAGCTTGGGCCAGTCTTGGAGATTTTGCGATTTCGGCCAAACCACGAGAAGTTCTGAGCTCAAATTTTAGGATAAGCTTCCTGAGAAATTTTAGAATATGTTTGTAGAAGTAAGTATCTCAAAATAAGGTTTAGAACGATGAGTAATCTAAGCTATAAGTTGAATCTGGATTCTAGGGGTGAAAAAGGGAGCCCGAGGTAGAAAAAGGAACTACTAGAGTGAAAAGTTCCTAAGTGATTGAGGTGAGTGACTAAAAAATTTTGACAAAATTTTTTTATTTACAATGTTTTACAAAAAACATGTTTTAAAGAAGATTATTCTCATACCAGCTATTTTTACAAAGTGATTTCTAAGCAAACCATGAGTTATGTTTTAAATACATGCATGTGTGGGAAGTTTGTTGAAAAGCTATTTATATATGTTAAATATACCCAGCCTGTGTTATATCTTTAAAGCCATGTTTTTATATGTGTTATACTTTACATGCTTTAAAGAAAGTCATTTATGACTAGTTTTACTTAAAACGTGATACCGAAGGACATTAGAGAAGGTATCCGCCCAACTAGATACTGAAGGACGTTTGAGAATGTATCTATTGGTACTGAAGAACGTTTGAGAAGGTCTCCTAGTAGCTCGATACTGCAGGAAATTTGAGAAGGTATCTGAGCAGAAGTACCTAAGGTATGACGGTACTTAGTATGGCCACGTGGAGTAGGTAGTTAGAGTCAGAGATTGAGCAAAAGGGTTCTCTCTTGACTAGCAGTTGGTGTTGGGATTATTTTTACCCACAGTGGGGTTATTCTCAAATGAGAAACAATTTTAATGTTTTATGTTTAAAACAGCTTTATATGTTTTATGCTCGGAAAATTTTTATACTGCAGTACAAGTACTGTAGAAGCTTATATTTCAATTAAACTCTTTATTGAGATTTTTGCATGAGAATAAATTATCTTTCTTAAGTCACTCACTGGGCTAGCAAGCTCACCCCATTTTCAAATGTTTTCCTCCCCCCCCCCCAACAGGTAGCGGTCAAATCCTCAGAAAGATAGCTTTGCATCTGCTCTGCCACTAAAGGATAAAGATATTGTAACTCGTCTGTTAGGTGGTTACTGTAAATATTGTACAACATGTTTCTATTGTTCTATTAGGGACTAGGGCTTTTGGGATTTGGGACTTATGAATCTAGTGTTGTAATGACTCTAAACATGTTATGTTTCTGAATTAATAAATTTTGGCCTAAAGACATTCCACTATATTTGAGTTATATATTGGTATCAGAGTTATTCCGCAAGAGTTATTAGGCAGTAAGTGTCAACCAAAGGGTTGATAACTACTGCAGTCACGCCCTTTCCTAGGCTAAGAGGGTGGTCTGGGGCGGGGTGTGACTCACATATTAAGTTATTTTCCAGTTTAGCTTTACAAATTTCAACACCATTCTTATGAATAAACGCTTTTTTCAATTTAAAAAAAGAGTGTAATTGTATTGTAACAGACACTTTATAGAAATAAGGTTCCTTTTTAGTTCAGGAACTACAAAGACATCTTTTAATATAAGAAACCTATTCTGTAAAGTTAACTAGATGCCTCCCACTACCACAGCTGAGATGACGTGCCCGTTGCCTACTCGTAACGTCATCTCAATAGCCTCCAGTTGTCGCAAGGATCTAATCCCCCTGAAAAGAAAAATATACATGATTAGTGGCACCCGAATCTACTATCCAAGCAGAATCATCATTCTCCACTAAACAAGTTTCTAATATAAGTAAATCATATTTACCTTTGTCTACCTTGGCCTTAACCTTGGTAGCCTTCTTTTCCTTCAGATAACGAGACAATTCCTCTTCTAGTGTTCGTCTTTGTTATAGTGGAAACATTTTCCTTTTTTCAATCGGTGGTGGACGCTTCTTCTGGGCGACAGGTGGCGGGTTAGTAGGCGCATTCCCTTTTCCTTTTCCACCCTTCTTTTTCATCCCCTTTCCAGAGTTAGAAGTTGAAGGTGCAGACTTTGCTCTTGAGGTAAAACCTCGACATAACCTTTTAGAGGATGAGACAACATTTGCCTCACCTCCCTTTTTCTCATTACTTTTTAGCAAGGATTGGTAAGTCCGCAACTCGTTGAGGAGAATGGTAAGGGAGTAGTCCAGTTTGTTAAGAATCGTATTGCCAACAAAGTGGAGGAAGTTCTCTAAAAATGAATGTAAGATAATGCTAACCTGACTACCCTCATCGATTTTAGACCCATTCATCTCCGCCATGTTAAAATGGACCATCATATTCAGCATGTGTTCACCAACAGAGGTTCCTTCCTCCATTTTGGAGCTGAAAATGTGTTTCAAAGCCTCATGCTTCAGCTGTCTAGACGGCTGTCTGAACATTCCCTACAGGGACTTCATGCTCTCGCGAGCTGAGACCATAGACTCGTGTTTCTTGGCTAACACGTCACTAAGACTTGCTAGAATATAGGCTCGGGCCTTCTCGTTTGCCCGTGTCCAACGCTCGTATGCCGCCCGAACATTTCAAGTAGAGTTTTGAGGTGGAATAGGAGGACATTCCTCCATAAGGACAAGCTTCAGATCCTCGATGATGAGTATTGTCGTGAGCATATGTTTCCAACTTGAATAGTTTTGGCCATTTAGTTTTTCGGCGTTAAGTAAACTAATAGTGGTTGTAGCCATTAAAAGCCATTACTGAAAAAATGAATAACCTTTTATAAGACTTTTCAAAAACCACATTTTTTAACCAATTAGTTTTAGCAAAATAGATTCCAAGTACCCTAAGTGAAAAGACTTCTATTTTGCAATGATGCCCCAGCGAGGTAGGACAAACATCACCGATGAGGTGATCAGATGTACCTTCATTGGGATGAGACATTCTCAACCATTAGGCAGAACCAACTCTTGGAACTGAACCTAATAGCCACCATTTGTTCGATCCAGAACAATTAACCCTTAACAATCCCGCGTAAGTGTAACCCCTCGTTTTTGGCCCCAGAGTCCCGCCCTAATGTGCTCATCGTAGGAAAAAAGCAGATTAGGACAAAAGACTAAGTAACCTTATCCTCTTACAGGAGATCAAATAGAGAAACGCACAAAACAACCATCCTGTAAGGGACATATCCAGGGTGTCATGAGGCGATGCGCAGTAACTTTATTCAATCCAATGAAGAAGACCGAGGGATATGTTGTCGCACTTCCCGCTCCCACTTACTATAAACACTCTCTCCATCCACCTTGATAATTGACCTACCCAAACACTATCCGTTAGGGGGACACGCCAAAGGTGCCTCGAGGCCTAGGGTAGATCTCACGTGTGGACTATGAGGGAGAAACGCGAGAGGTGAAAATGAAGCATTAAATTCCCCAAGTACCTTCCACTGAATGTTCTACCTAGGGGTTTATTAACCTAGACTATCCGGCTACTAATAATGATCTAAGTCATTTATTAAGTTTGCTCAAAAAATAACTTTTGTCTTTGAAATTAAAAAAAAAATCCAAGTAATCACATTAAACTCTTTAATGGACTGGCCTTAATTTGTATGCATGCATCAAATCTATCTAAATCACCTTTCCAGGTAGGTTCCCAGGTAGGGATGTTCCGTTGCCATCACCCTAAATAGCCCAGCCTAGACAGAACCCGCCTTAGACAAAAGGTCTATTGTAGATAGATTTGCTACATATTAATCTTTTACTAATTATTTTAGTTTTAATTTCATTTTATAACCATTTATAAAGTAAACAACTAAAACACACATGCCACATAACGAAGTATTTATAACACTTATAAATATTACGTTAAATAAATAAAGCATGTATAAATATAACCCTTATATTATATGATGCATGTGCATGTACTTATGTAAATTAAATCATACTCCACTAAATCATAACACTTATAATAAAAAGAATATGTATGACCTAAGGTGGGATTTATCTATATGTGCATACCATATGACAAAAAAAATATACATCACATGTATAAAACCATGGATTAATGGACCAAGATGAATCAAAATAAAATCGGAATGAAAAAACAATCTATTTACATAATTCAGTTAAGCAAACCGATTCACAAGCGAACCGAGTCTTGAACCACCGAATGAAGCTCCCATCGCTCAGTAAATGCCTCTAGATAAACGATTGTGTAGCGCACACAAGACGATAGCATAAAAGCTAAACGATTGCATAGACAATAATGAGGTCGTGAAGCCTGATCGTCTAGACGATCACTTAGTGACAGGTAAATGATTTACCATGCAATTACTCCACGATCGTATAGTTAGTAACTAAGTGATGAGGCTTTCTGAGCTATACGATCGTCCAGTGCGCGCGTGTGTTAAACGATAGTCGAGCATCCAATACTTAGCGATCGTTTACCTCACCATCTACACGACACGACCAACACTTGATCGTCTTCTTCCATGAAGAACAGCAACCTTTTCTCCAAACTTCATCACGGACGACTCAAGACTCAAACTAACTTTGAATTTATAGACTCGAATGCAATTAATTGTGCCCAAGAAAACATATGGGCCTTTATGATTAACTAGAGAGTTCAACAAACCAACGTTACATCCCAGAAATTTCCATTAATCCGCACATTAACAAACGAATTAACAATTAAAATAGAGAGAAGACATGTTGCACCCATAGTGAATGTAAATGCAATTCTTTTGCAGCAATGAATTGGAATATCAGAAATTGGTGGCTCTGATACCAATTGAAAGAACTCTTATTCAAGAGTACCTACGATCAGAAGCAGATCTTTCCAATTCATTGTGGCAGAATTACCACATATACATTCAAACATATTAATATACATTCATAATGCTAAAGAGATCAAGAGATCATACCAGTTCAAGATTTCTTCTTCATAGTGAGTCTAAAGCCCAATCGTCTACCTCGAACAATCACCACTCGAACATAAGGAAACAGAGATGACACCACCACTCAAAGCTCTCAGTATTCTTGGAGTGATAATCCAAAGTGTGGGCTTTGTTCGGATTTGGTAGAGGGGAAGAGGAAGAAAGACTGTACACAACGATCAAGCAAGTGGGAGATAAGGTCGTCTATCACATAGACAAGATGCTTGATCGTTTAGGTGAAGTATACGATCGTGTACGAAGAAGTAAGCGATTGTCTAAACGATCTTGTAGGAAAGGGTAAGCGATCGTCTAAACGATCGTGTAGGAAAAACTAAACGATTGTCTATATGATCGTTTAGAAAATATTGGGAGCTAAATGATCACTTAGGAAAAGGTAAACGATCGTTTAGTAAATAGCGCGCAAAGGTGTAATCGGTAAGTGGTCGCTTAGCAATATCGTATAGGTAAGCGATTATGCAGGCACTATCGTATAGGCACTGATTTTCTAAGCAGTGACACACTCTTTAACACAATGTCCACACCTATCATGCTTAACACACCGTCAACTATTTAAGCATCTCAAAGTGATCTTTCAATACATTCATCCATTATTAGAACAGAAGAGACGCCGTCCCATTTCCCTTTTAACCGTCCAATGAATGTGATCTCATCATATACATAACACATAAATTAATATCATATATTAATTATAATATTTTCCTCTACTAGATATAAGTCATATTTATATCTAGTTTCCTCCAAATTAATGTATCTCATACATAAAGTTAGTTACATCATATTTAATTAACTCGTTCAATTATATCATATATAATCGAACTCCCTCTTGTCAATTTGAACATTTCAATCTAACCCAAAAACTGACTCTCAACTTGTATCTAAGTTACCAAAGGGACCTTATGGACCTATGGCTCGAAGCTCCAATGGTACGTGAATAGCTGACTAAACTCTTTAGTCACGATATCTACCATCCGTTAACTGCTAGGCATTCCACTAAAGATCGACAGTTGAACTCTTCTTGCCATAGATATATTTCTATGTCTACTGGATATAACCAATCATTAGTACGATGACCCTTCACAGATGCTCGTAATTACAGCAGACCAATTTACCGTTTTGTCCCTATAATTACATCTTCCTCCTTAAGTACCACTGATTCATCTAATGAACAATACAATATAGTCTTACTATGTGTGAACATCTCTCGGGCCATGAGAAGGTGCGTTGCGTCACATCATTCAAGCCCTGGGATCAGCCCTTAAGAGAGTAATCTATCCACTTACCCTTTCTTTGGGGAAGGAGTGAACTCCATCTTGTGAAGCTGAGTTCCCAGCTCCCAAATCAGACGAATCTCTAAAATGGTAGTTTTGAGTCGGCGCTCAGGCCACTCGCACCCATGCAAATCAAAGGACTGCCCTCAATGACAAGAGTTCCCAACTCACTCAGGATTAAGGTCATGTTACCTATGGTCATCCTAGTGAAGTTAAGTCTCAGTCATGAATGGAGTTATATGAAAAGACATTAACACTTCGAGGTCAGGTCTTATACAAACTCTTTGTATAGGACGCTCCCGCTCACATGTCCACTACACGAATGATCAGGATTAGACCATCTGTGACAAGTGACAACATTTGTAACAATTCTACAAAGCGGGCCACATCCATAGTGTTACCAGAATAAGGTTTCCCTCTTATATCCATATACTACAGACTATGTTGTTTATCACTTAAGACATGATCCACTTTTATGTCACTACATACATGCTTAAGTTACATAAAGACAACCAGGGATATTAAGTTTATTGATTTGTGGTAAAAAAAAAAAATTATTTGTGCAAAGTTAAGAAGTGAAGTAAATATCATATATATTATACATCACAAATGTTCGTACAAAGTTGTTTACAAACTACAAGACACAAAACTTTAGGGCACAAACCCCAATAGACCCTATACCAGAACATCTCTAGACCGCTACATCACTTGCCGTGCGTCCGACAGTTCCCTAATGGAGTATATCAGCAAGCAACAAAAGCAACAAGGATCATTAAACACTCTAATTCATTAATTTTGGCTGTAACGAAAGCATGCTCATTCAGTATCAAGTGGGTTTCAAGCCATACCTTTGTAGAACTTCTTGAAATCTTGATTCTCAGCTGCAAACTTCTCCAAATCTTGCTGTAGACTACCTTAAGATCTTCTCCACTATTCTCTTGGAACTTTAGATTGAGTTGTGGGACTCAAAATAAGCTTGACTGAAGGGAACTTGGAAAAGAACTCACTGCTACAACCCACTTGAAGAACAACTTCTTCAACACGAATTTTTCAGCAAAAATTCTATAGATCCATGCCCCAATTCCACTTCAATCTTCTTAATATATTGCAGGACTTTCCTACGAAGAAGATGGTTGCATGAGATGCAACTCATGCTTGGAGTTATTGAAACCAAACTTAGGTGGGTTTTGTGTGAGCAAGTTGAAGGTGTTATTGGAAAAAACCAACATTCCATTTTGTGTTTCAAACTTTTCAACTTTTACCAAAATGATTTCAAAAATCAATTTGATTTCTAAAATTGAAAATACATGCCTTCATTAGTTCTTAAAAGTTAGATTCTAGATCATGTTCTATTTTTTACATAACCTTTGTTTCCTATTGAGTCGAAAATATTTGGTTGTACTTGTTTTTTTCCGAGACGTTTGTCTTAGTTTGACTAAATTAGATCCTAAATCTTTGAATTTCATTTTCTTAGGCTATTCTCATGTTAAAAAAGGATACAAATGTTATTATCCTAGTATGAATAGATAGCTCGTATCTCGTGATATTACCTTCTTTAAGGACAAGCCTCACACTCTATCTTTGTCTAGTACGAGTCAGGGGGATGATGATGCTCTCTTTATATATACCATTTTGTCTCTCACACCCAATCTTAATCCATCTCCTTCGACTCCCACACCCAATCTTAATCCATTCTCCTTCGACATCTGTCCCTCCTTGTCCACCTATTATTAAATAAGTCTACTCTCGACGACAACAACCTCTGCATGATTGTCCTATTCGAAAAGATTCTTTGTCAACAGATACAAGATTGAGTGATGACCTTCTTATTACTCTTCATAAAGGTAAACGTTCTTGTACTTTCTCTATTTCTTCTTTTGTCTCTTATGATCACTTATCATCTTCAACATGCTCTTTTATTGCATCTCTTAATTTTATCTCATTCCCAAAACTATTCATGAAACTTTGTCCCATCCTGGTTGGTGCAGTGTCATGATAGAGGAGATAAATTCCTTAGACGATAATGGTACATGGGATTTAGTATCTCTTCATACAGGAAAGAAGGTAGTTGGATGCAAATAAATGTTTGCAACTAAGGTCAACCATGATGGCTCAGTTCCTTGGTTAAAAGCATGCTTGGCTACCAAAGGCTATGCTCAGACAAATGGAATTGATTATTTTTATACTTTTTTTCCTGTTGCAAAACTAACTTCTATCAGATTATTTATTTCCATGGCAGCATCTCACAGTCGGCCTTTGCATCAGCTTTGTTGGGTTTGATATCCTAAATCTCGTGGTCTTGTTGTTTGTAATTGTATTTGTACAAATATGTTATTTATCTAATAAAATAAAAGGCATTTTATTCTGCATTTAGTTGCATTAACCCAAAAACCAATAAACTAAGATCCAAGGCAATCTGATGCAACTTAAACATGTATGTGGAGACATGTAGATGGATCATGTTTAAATGATAACCTGAACAGTCTATAATAGATGGATAAGTCTGGGTACCTTATCCTGGTGACACCATGGATACGGTCCGCTTTGTAGCTGTTACAATTGTTGTAAAGTGCTACAAATGATCTAGTGCCGATCATTCATGTGGAGACTTGTAAGTGGAGGTATCCTACGTAAAAAATTTGTATAAGACCGGACCATGAAATTAATAGTCTTTCTTTATAATACTGTTGCTAGAAGAGACTTATCTTTCACTAGGATGACCATAATTGACTTAACTTGAATCCTTAGTGAGTTGTGAACTTCTTCTTATGAGGGCGGTCCTTTGATTTGTATGGGTGAGAGTGATAGGTTTGTCGAATCAATAAGCCTACTATTTTGGGGATTCGTCTGATTGGGGAGCTGGGAACGCAGTCACACAAGAAGGAATTCACTCATTCTCTTCTGTTAGGGTAAGTAGAGAAATTTCTCCCTTAAGGGTTGATTCCAAGACTTAAACAATGTGCGCCACACCTTCTCCTAGCTCGAGAGGGGTTTGGTTATAGTTGGACTAAAACTAATTGTTCATTAGAGAGATCAGTGGTACTTAAGGAGTTAGATGTAACTATAGGGACAAAGCGGTAATTTTGGCCCAGCTGTACCTACGAACAACTTATGAAGGGTCAACGCACTATTGATTGATTATATCTAATTGACATAGAAATATATCTATAGTGCGAATAGTGCAGTTGTCAATCTTTAGTGAAGTGACCGATAATTAATGAAATATATCTAGAGTGCAGTTGTCAATCTTTAGTAAAGAGTTTAATTAATTAATCAAGTATCATTGGAGATTCAATATATAGGTCCATAAGGTTCTCTTGTTAGCTCAATTAGGATTTATAAAAATTAAATTAATTTTGGATTAATTTGAATTATTCGAATGAAATGAAGGGAATTATTATATGAGATATAGTTAATATAATGTATATGATATATTATAATATAAAGTTTTAATAAGAGAAAATAAATATTTAAATATGATTCAAATATTAATTGTATGAATGTGATTCATATAAAAACTATAGGTTAAAATTAATATGAATGTGATTCATATTACTATTATAAATTAATTGAGAGATTCATAAACTATAAGTTATATTGCATGTGATATAATATAAACTATAGATTATATGTTATATATGGTATAATATATGATTGGTTAGTTATTTATATATAATAAAGTTAGTTATTATATATAAATTATTTAAATTTTAAATTAATTTTATTTAGTTATTAATTTTAAATTTTAAATTATTTTAGAGGGAGAGTTAGTTTTAATAACCAACTCCTAATCTCTCCTTCTTTTCCAGAACGTGAAAAATCATAGAGAGGAGAATAACCATCTTCTTCCTCCCATTCCTTTAAAGACTCATGTTGCTCTTTGTGTGTGAAAATTCTCTGTGAAAAAATCTCTCATAAAAAACTCTTCATCTCCCTTCCCAAAAATTAATTAAGAGCAAGCCCATAACTTTGCTTCGGTCCTCAATCTTGAGAATAATGAGGAAGGACATTGTGTTCGGTTCTCGAAGCATTGTGGTGTTCGTGAGATCGAGGGAAGAGTTCAAAGATCTATTCGTGTTCGTGCGGTAGATCGGAGTGAAATCGTGAAGACGTGAATTCTACAAGGGTAAGTTACAGAATTCTCTTCATCTCCTCTTTAAGCATGTTGTATTACGAACGTTTATCCTGTAAATTAATTTTTTCTTGTTCTTCTCTATTTTTTGTTTTTAAGTCAAATTGAAAATTAATCATACAGCGTTCACACGCTTATACACGGGATTCAATCCTTTCAATTGGTATCAAAGCCAAATCGTGCGATTTTAATTTTTCAATTTGATTCGAAAATCAGAATTTAGGTGAGATTTTACATTCTGCATTATGAATGTGATGAATGTGGTGAATGTGATGAATGTGGTTTTGCAATTGAGCGTTTTCGAATCTTAGCACTTTAGGCTTATTGCTTCTTTTTTTTTTTTTTTATTAAAGTTGTAAAGGGCTCATTTTTTGGGTGTTTTTCTTACTCCCATCGAGTCTATAAATCCGAGTCTTATTTTTGACAAGTGTTGCTAAGGATCAGGATGAAGAACAAAGGTTTTTGGAATAGTTTTGACATTGTACAGAAGCATTCTGTACAATAGCGCATGAAGTGCGTTCGAGTAGTCGTGAGTTTGAGCCTCCTAGCAGTTTACAATAGTTTTCCTTGTGATTTTATATTTTTATTTTATATTAATTAATTAGATTAATATAAATTAGTTATATTAATTTAATTAATTTTAGAGGTGTCAAAAATTTGGTCCAATTTATTGTTTAATTTAATTTTTGCATTTGATGTATAGTTAAATTAAATATATTTCGGATAATACATGCCATATAGTTTTATTTTAAAATTCTACCTTAGGATAAACATTATTCATGTATCATATTTAATATAAAAGTTATATTAAATAGTTGTATGAATTATTAGCATGCTCATGTGGTTTTAATATAAGAGTTTATTATAAATTCATGTTTAATATAGTTTCATTAATATAATATAAGAGTTATATTATTAATGAAAAGCATGATCATACATCATTTATATAATAGTTATATGATATGATAGCATGCATTACTAACATGTTCATGCATTATTTATATTATAACGGTTATAAAATATAGTATGGATGAATGGATGTTATTATTTTATTTTTCATTACTTTATTATATAGGACTGTTTTTAAATATAGGAAAATGAATCAAAATATTTACAAAATATAGCAAAATTTTAGAACTATCAATGATAGATGCTGAAAAACACTGATAGACTTCTATCAATGTCTATCAGTGATAGAAGTCTTTCAGTGTTTACCAACGTCTATCATTGATAGTTCTAAAATCTTACTATATTTTGTAAGTATTCTCAATAGTTTTACCATTTGAAATAATTTCTTTTATTATATAATCATCTTATATGTAGTAATGAAAATGGAATGCATGAAGCGTGACACCACTTTAGTAAAATTATAACTGTTATAATTTTAAAAGTATGTCATTAAATGCATGTATAGGTTTTAATTGTTTCATTGGTTTTTATAATTTTTATAAGTTAATTAAATTAGAATTAAAACCTACAATAAAGAGTTGCATGCAAACATATTTTAAATTGGTTTTAATTAGTTTAAAATTAATTTCACCTTAGACCTATATTCATAATATTTCTAATATAATTAGAAATAGGTTCAATCATTTATTTTTCGTTTAATATGATTAAATTTGATTTGAATAAAAGATTAAATTTATAATAAATTTATCTATAAGGGACGTTTTTCTAAGGAAGATTCCGTCTGGGGTGGGGTTTTTAAGTTGACAAAAACGGAACATCCCTACCTGGGAACCGACCTAGGAAGGTGAATTAGATAAATTTGTTATAAGCATGCAATGAGTTATTAAAGTTTATTAAGGTGTTTAATAAACATAAATCAACATTATTAAACTATCCAATATAATTGTTGCATTGGGCAAAGTTAACAATTATTTAGTTATATTTATTAGCCAGATTTTTCAAAGTCAATCAAACCTAGTTAAAACACTCAGTGGAAGGAAAATGATGTATATGATACTTCAATTTTCTTTCACGTTTCTCCCTAAAAGTTCACACCATGAGATCTATGTTCGGCCTCAAGGCACCTTGGCTTGTGTCCATCTATGAATGGTATTTGCATAGGTCAATAATAAAGTGAATGGAGAGAATGTTTATAGTAAGTGGGAGAGGGACGTGTGTCAACACATCCCACAGTCTCCTGCATTAGTTTGCAGTAAACTTTCATGCTCAACCTCGAGGCACCTTTGCTTGTACCCCTACGGATGATGTTTGCATGAATTTTTACTCAAACTCAAGAAATGGATAGGATTGCTTTAGTTTTTACCCCAATCAGTTTTTCCCTATGGTTAGCTCAATAAGGCGATACTTTAGAATCTAAAATGAATGGTTACACTTACAAGGAAATTTTAAGTAACTTAATGATTTCTGGTGCGAAAAAGGGTGTCTGATCGTTATAGGAATAAGAGTTATTCTGGTGTAATTATTAGTTGAAAATGTCTCATTTCAGTGAAGGATAATTGATCATCCTACGATGGCTGTTATCTTGACCCATTGAAACATCATTTTAAAATATATGTCACTTAGGGTACATTAGATTTTTGCTAAACTGATTGGTTTGAATTGTGCAATGCCTTAATCACTAATATAAATAATTTGTATGGTTTCAGCAAACTTTGAAATAACTAGCACTATATTGAACCTTTTTAAAGATGATCAATTAATTGGCAAAAACTACACTAGTGGAAAAACTCAATTAACATTGTGCTAATAATCGATGACCTGAGGTTTATCCTGATTGAGGAATGTTCTCAAATCCCTACTGCCAATGCATCTCAAAATGTTCGAGAGACATATGAAAGATGGGCCAAGGAAAACAAAAAGGCCTGAGCATATATTTTGGCTAGCTTATCTGAGATCTTGGCCAAAAAGCACGAACCTATGGTCACAGCTCATGAGATCTTGGATTCCTTGAGGAAGATGTTTGGACAACCGTCCATACAACTTTTCCAGACACTCTTAAGTGCATCTTTAATACTCATATGAAAGTAGGAGTCTCTGTTCATGAACATGTTTTAAACATGATGGTCCACTTTAATGTGGCAGAGATGAACGGGTCTATCATCGACAAAAACAGTCAGGTTAGCTTCATATTGAAAACTATACCTGAGAGTTTCCTCAAGTTTCGTAGCAATGTTGTTATGAATAAGCTTGACAACGACCTGACCACCGTCCTAAACAAGCTGTAGATATACCAGTCCTTGATGAAAGTTAAGGAACAGAAGGGTGAGAAAAATGTTGTCTCGTCCTTAAAGAAGTTCTATAGAGGTTCGACCTTTGAAACGAAATCTACACTTTCTTCCGACACCAAAAAGTGGAAGAAGAAGAAAGGAGAAGGTCAAGGGAATGCTAACCCCACTGCTGCCTAAACGAACAAGAAGGCCAAGGTTGCTAAGGGTATGTTTTCACTATAACCAAGAGGGGTATTGGAAGAGGAACTATCCTAAATATATGGTAAAAAAGAAGAAGGCCAAATAAGGTAAATATGATTTACTCGCTCTGGAAACTTGTTTAGTGGAAATGATGACTCTGCCTGAATAATAAATTTAGGTGCCACTAATCATGTTTGTTCTTCCTTTCAGGGAATTAGTTCCTGGCGGTAGCTAGTGACTTAGGAGATGATGATGTGTGTTGGAACTAGGCACATCGTCTTGGCGATTGCAGTGGGAGGGCTCTGTATAGTTTTGTAGAAATCTTACTTATTATTACAAAATGTGTATGTAGTTCATTTGAAAATGATCTTAATTTCTGTAAAGTGTTTGTTAGAACAAAATTATACTTTTAATTTTATTGTTAATAAAGTGTTTATTTACAATTATGGTGTTCAAATTTGTGCTGCAAATCTCAGAGATAACCTTTATGTGCTAAGGTCATTAGCATCTAAAACCCTCTTTAATATTGAATGTTCAGAATTATAGTAACTCAAAATAAAAGATAAAAAGTTTCTCCTAAAGAAAATGCCCAACTTTCGCATATAAGATTAGGTCACATAAATCTCAATAGGATTAGAAGATTGGTTAAGAATGGACTTCTAAGCGAGTTAAAAAAAAATGTTTACAAGTATGTAAGTCATGCTTTGAAGGAAAAATGACTAAAAGACATTTTACTAGAAAAGTTCATAGAGCCAAAGAACCTTTAGAACTTGTACATTCGAACTTGTACATTTTACTACAAATAGACATAGTTATGAATGTTAAGACAAAAGGGGCGTTTGAATACTTCATCTCTTTCATAGATGATTATTCAAGGTATGTGTTTGTTTATTTAATGCAACATAAGGCTGAAACTCTTAAGAAGTACAAGGAGTACAAGACTGAAGTTGAGAATTTGTTAGGTAAAATAATTAAGATACTTCGAACTAATCGAGGTGAAGAGTATATGGATCTTAGATTCCAGGACTATTTGATAGAACATGGAATTGCATCCCAACTCTCAGTACCTGGTACACCTCAGCAGAATGGTGTATCAGAAAGGAGAAATCGAGCTTTGTTGGACATGGTTCGGTCTATGATGAGTTACACTCATTTACCTAATTTGTTCTGGGGTTATGCAGTATAGATTGCAACATATATTTTGAACTATGTTCCATCCAACAGTGTTTCTGAAATACCTTTAGAATTATGGAATGGTCGTAAAGGTAGTTTATGTCATTTCAGGATTTAGGGTTGTCCAACGCATGTGCTTGAAGTTAATCCTAAGAAATTGGAACCTCATTCAAAACTATGTCTATTTGTAGGCTACCCCAAGGGAAAACGAGGTGGTTACTTCTATGATCCTAAAGATAATAAAGTTTTTATGCCGACAAACGCTACATTTTAGAAGAAGACCACATTAGGGAGCATAAACCGCACAGTAAGATAGTGTTAAACGAGCATTCCAACGAAACTACTGAACCTTCAACAAGAGTTGTTAAAGAGCTTAGTACATCAACAAGAGTTGTTGATTTCGGTTCATCTAGTCGGCCACATCCACCTCAACCTTTGAGAAAACCTCAACGTAGTAAGAGGGTTGCAAACCCACCTATTCGTTATATGGATTTAACAGAAATCCTAACCACCATATTAGATAGTGACATTGAGGATCCATTGTCTTATAAATAGGCAATGGAAGATATGGACAAAGATGAATGGATCAAAGCTATAGAACTTGAAATGGAGTCCATGTACTTCAATTCAATCTGGGAACTTGTAGATCAACCTGATGAGGTAAAACCTATAGGTTACAAATGGATCTACAAGAAAAAAAGGAATGTTGATGGTAAGGTCCATACCTTTAGGGCTTGACTAGTCACAAAAGATTATACCCAAGTTGAAGGAGTTGACTATTAAGAGACTTTTTCATCTGTTACCAGGTTAAAGTCTATCCGAATATTCCTATCCATTGCTGCATATTATGACCATGAGATTTGGCAAATCCATGTTAAGACTATCTCTTTGAATGACAATCTTGAGGAGACCATCTTCATGTAACACATAGAGGGATTCATATCCCAAGGTCAAGAACAAAAAGTTTTCAATCTTAATTGGTCCATTTATGGACTGAAACAAGCTTCTCTCGGTCTTGGAATATAAGGTTTGATACTACGAACAAATCTTATGATTTTGATCAAAATGTTGATGAGACTTGTGTCTACAACAAACTCATTAATAGTTCAGTAGCTTTCCTAGTTTTATACACGGACAATATTCTACTCATTGGAAATGATGTAGGTCTACTAACTGATGTAAAACAATGGTTGGCTGCCCAATTCTAAATGGAAGATTTGGGAGAGGTGTAGTTTGTTCTAAGGACCTAGATCTTCAGGGATCGTAAGAACAAATCGTTGGTCTTGTCTCAGATCTCGTACACTGACAAGATGCTTGTCAAGTATTCGATGTAGAACTCCAAGAGAGGTTTACTACCTTGCAAGCATGGAATTATCTTGCGTAAAGAACGATGTCCTAAGACACCTCAAAAAGTTTAGAAGATGAGACAAATCCCCTATACATCGATCGTTAGTAGCCTGATGTATGAAATGTTATGTACTAGACCGGATATTTTCTATGCAGTGGGGATAGTCAGTAGATATCAAACTAATTAAGGATTAGATCACTGGACAATAGTTAAAACAATCCTCAAGTATCATAGAAGAACAAGGAACTACAAGCTTGTGTATGGGTCTAAGGATTTGATCATTATAGGATACACTGACTTTGATTTTCAAGCTGATAAGGATTCTAAGAAATCCACTTCAGGATCAGTGTTTACTCTTAACGTAGGAGTTGTAGTCTGGAGAAGCACAAAGAAAACTTGCATCACTGACTCCACCATGAAGGCAGAGTATGTAGCGGCTTGTGAAGTTGCCAAGGATTGTGGCTAATTCAAGGGAGCTCAGGAGGCACAAGCGTGGGAAGCATATTGAAAGCAAGTATCACCTGATTCAGGATATTATGCATCAAGGGGACGTGATTGTCACAAAGATTTCTTCGGAGCACAATGTTGTTGATCTGTTTATAAAGGCCCTCATGGCTAAGGTGTTCGAGGGTCACCTGGAAAGTCTAGGTCTATGAAACATGTCTTATCTAGTCTAGGGCAAGTGGGAGATTTTACTAGGTGCGTGTTGTATGCTCTAGTTTCTTGTTTTGTATACTATTGTATTAGTTTATACTTTTATTATGTACATGTCACTAGCATTAGGACAAGTGGGAGATTGTTGGGGTTGATGCCTTAAGTCTTATGATTTTGTAGTTTTTAATTATATTTGTACAAACATTTTATTTATTTAATAAAATAAGAGGTATTTTATTCAACATTTAGTTGCATTAACCCAAAAACCAATAAACTAAGATCCAAAGTTATCTGATGTAGCTTAAACATGTATTTGGAGACATGCAGGTGGATCGTGTTTAAGTGATAACCTGAATGGTTTATAGTAGATGGATAAGGTTGGGTACCTTATCCTGGTGACTCTACGGATATGACCCGCTTTGTAGTTGTTACAATTGTTCTAAAATACTATAAATAATCAGATCTTGATTATTCATGTGAAGATATATGGCAAGGGTATCCTATGCAAAGAGTTTGTATAAGATAGGACTACAAAATGAATAGTTTCTTTTTGTAACACTGTTGCTAGAAGAGACTTGCATGCCAACAAGATGACCATAGGTGACTTGACCTGAATCCTGAGTGAGTTGTGAACTCCTGCCTATGAGAGTGGTCCTTTGATTTGTATGGGTGAGAGTGGCCAGGTTTGCTGACTCAATAAGCCTACACAAGAAGGAATTTGCTCATTTCCTTCTGTTAGGGTAAGTAGAAAAATTGCTCCCTTAAGAGCTAATTTTGGGGTTTGAACAATGTGGCACCACACTCTCTCCTAGCCTATGAGGGGTTTGGTTATAGTTGGACTATAATTAATTGTTCATTAGAGGGATCGATTGTACTTAAGGGGTTAGATGTAACTATAGGGGAAAAACGATAATTTTGGCTCAACTATACGTACGAGTAATTTGTGAAGGGTCAATGCGCTGTTGATTGATTATATCAATGGACACAGAAATATATCTATAGTCTGAATAGTGCAGCTATCGGTCTTTAATGAAGTGACCGATAGTTAATGAAAGTTGATTAGTTTAATTAAAGAGTTTAATTAATTAATCAAGTATCGTTGAAGTTTCAATCTATAGGTCCATAAGGTCCCCTCATTAGCTTAACTAGGATTTATGAGAATTGACTTAATTTTTGATCCATTTGATTTGTTCAAATTAATTGAAGGGAATTATTTATATGAGATATAATTAATATAATATATATGATACATTATAATATAAAGTATTAATAAGAGAAAATAAATATTTAAATATGATTCAAGTATTAATTATATAAATATGATTCAATAAAAACTATGTGTTAAAATTAATATGAATGTGATTCATATTAATACTATAGTTTAATTGAGAAATTTATAAACTATAGGTTATGTTGTATGTGATAGAATAGAAACTATCGGCTACATGTTATATATGATATAGTATATGGTTGGTTAGTTAATCATATATAATAAAGATTTTGAGAAGGAGAGTTAATTTTAATAATTTCCCCCACCCCTCCCATGCCCCTCTATCTCCTTAAATCTTTGATTCTTTTCCATAACGTGAAAAATCACAGATAGAGGAATAACCATCTTCTTCCTCCCATTCCTCCACAGACTCACATTATTCTCTGTGTGTGAAAACTCTTTGTGAAAAATTCTCTTCATCTCCCTTTCCAAAAGTTAATTAAGAGCGAGCCCGCAATTCCACTTCGGTTCTCAATCTTGAAAATAATGAGGAAGGCCACGTGGTGGTATTCGATTCTTGAAGCATTTCGATTTTTCTGAGATCGAGGGAAGAGTTCGAAGATTCGTTTGTGTTCATGCAGTAGATCGGAGAAAAATCGTGAAGACGTGAATTCTACAAAGGTAAGTTTTCGAATTCTCTTTATCTCCTCTTTAAGCATGTTGTATTATGAATATTTATCCTGTAAATTATTTTTTCTTGTTCTTCTCTATTTTTCATTTATAAAATCAAATTGAAAATTAAATTGTACCTCATCCACACATTTTTTCATGGGATTCAATCTCTTCAAGCTTGACATTAAAAATGTCTTCCTCCATGGTGATCTTTAAGAGAAAGTGTATATTGAGCAACCACCTGGATTTGTTGCTCAGGAGAGAAGGATAAAGTGTGTTGTCTTCGCAAATCATTGTATGGGTTGAAACAAAGTCCAAGAGCATGGTTTGCAAAATTTATTCAGGCACTTGAGTAGTTTGGAATGAAGAAAAGCAAGTTAGATCATTTTGTCTTCTATAGACGATCTAAGGGTGATATTATTTTACTCATCGTATATGTTGATGATATCGTCATTACTTAGTGATACATTAGATATGTTATCTCTTAAAACATTTCTCCAAGGTCAATTTGATACTAAAGACTTGGGAATTTTAAAGTACTTCTTGGGTATTAAAGTCATGAGAAGCAAGAAAGGTATCTTTTTGCCATAGAGAAATGTGTTTGATTTACTATTTGACACTGGAAAATTGGGTGCCAAGCCATGTAGTACTCCAATGATGCCTAATCAACAATTTAAAAAAGATGGAGAACCATTTAAAAATTCCGAGAAATATAGAAGATTGGTTGGAAAGTTGAATTATCTTACAGTAACACGACCAGACATAACTTATTCATTAAGCATTGTGTGTTAGTTTATGACTTCACCCACAGTGGATCATTAGGCTGCAACAGATTCTATATTATTTGAAGGCTTCATCTAGACATGGAATCATGTATAAAGATCATCATCATATAAAGATTTAGTGTTTCTTAGATGTTGATTGTGTTGGGAATGTCCTAAAACTCACAATTTGTAATCATGGAAACATATTCTATTTATCAATAAAAGTATTATTGAAGAATTTGATCAATAAAAGTGTTACTGAAATTTTATTATGTTATAAAATCTAATAAACGAATCCATGACTATAGTATGAATATTGTGACTTTATGTAGAGACATAAAAGAGGATCAAGTTATAGTATATAGCCAAAAATGTCTATAAGTATATGGATGAGATTTGGTACCTCATCCTGGGGACACTATGGATGTGGCCTACTTCATATACTAATACAAATGACATGATCCCAAAATCGTTCATATGGAGACATGCGAGTGGGGGCATCCTATGTAAAAGAGTTTTTGCATAAGACTGGACCATGAAATAGTTACTTTTCTTTATAACGATCATTTACTGCTAAAACTGGTTGTTTCAATTCGATGACCTAGGGTAATTCGATCTTAATCCTGAGCTAACTATGAACTCTTGTTTATTCGATATTATCCTTTGATTTGCATGGATGAAAGTAGTTCAACATCATTGCTCAATAAGTCTCCAATTTTGAGGATAAGACTGAATAGATAGCTGGGTACATAGTCCTGCAGGCTAGAATTCACTACTACCTATTTTAGGGTTAGCAGATAGGTTGTTCTCTTAAGTACTGATTCCTGGTCTTGAATAAATAGGCCCTGCCCTCTCATGGCGGAGAGGGACATGGTTTATTTGTTGGACTATAAACCAATTGTTCAAGAGAGAATCAGTGGAAGCTTAAGGAGCGAATTGTATTTATAGGGGTAAAAAGGTAATTTGGACCTAGCTTTAAATACGAATGACCTGTGAAGAATCAACCTATTAATCATGGTTAAATCAAGTGGATAGAAATATATCTACAGTGAGGAATGCAACCATTGAGCTATAGTAACATGTCTTGGTGGTTAACGAATATTGATTAAATTCGAGTTAAAGAGTTTAACCGATTAATCTCAAATTGATGAACCTCATGATCTATAGGTCCATAAGGTCCCTCTACTAGCTCGTAAAAAATTAAACCTTGGATAAGAAAATTGAGTGAAAATGAAGTGTTCAAATTTCAATTTAGGGTTTGAATTTGAAATGTTCAAATTTCATTTAGGGTTTAGATAATTATATTCAATATTTTTAATGTTTAAATTTATCGAAATTAAACGCAATTCGAGAGTTTAAAATATTGAAATATTGATTACATCAATAGGGATTCATTTTTGAATTAGAAGTTTTATTAATTTAATATTTGATATTAAATTATATTTATTTAATTAGTTAAACTTGTTTAATTAAATAAATAAATTAAAATCATTTTTTTTCATTTTATAAAAATTCAATTCATAGAAATTGAATTATGTGTTAATTTATTCTTAAAATTAATTTGAAAAAGTGAAATTGAATTAGTGGATTTATCCCAAAAATAGGATTTTGAGTGGAGTTCTCCACAATTCAACACCTTGCCCACTCACTTAGTGCTAATTGAAGTGTCTGATGAAAGACTAAGTACTTGTATGCTTGAACTTGTTAAATACTTCAATTTCAGAAATTGAAGTAGATGCATGCTGAATTAATTGAAAATTCTGAGATTTTTGGAATTTCTCTCAAACCCTCTCCAATCCCAACCTCTATCCTCTTCAATTCTGAGTTTTCACCACTAAATCCAAGGTTAAGAATAGTAGAAAAGCTCCTCTTGGTGGTCTACTAAGGGTTTGAAGATCTAATTCGTGGTTTTCAACAAGGAATTGAAGTGATTCTACAAAAGCATACACATATGAAACCCTCTTTTATGAAAATATGTTTTAAGTGTGCTTTTGAACTCAAATTAAGTGTAATTAGAGTAGTTAATAATTATGTTTACTTCTACTTTATGCAAGTTTATCTCATCAATTGGTATCAAAGCATGGTTTAAGCACTCAATTAACATTAATTTGAGTTTGGTGGTCTAAATTCTAGCAATGCAGGTTTTTAATTCATTTTGGCACTAGAATTCTCTTTAATTTAGTTTCTTGGTTGATGGGCCTTAATGTATGTTTAAGGGTTTATATTTTTATTGGAGTCAATAGAGTTGAAAATAGGTTATAATTGAAGATTCAAGCAAGTAAGGTTAGAAGTAAAAACTGCAGAATCAACCACTACCTTTGCAGTGTTGTGACGTTGTTCTTAGAGCGTCACGACGTTGTTCATCCTGAAGCTTGAGGCATTGCAACCCTGCTCATCCCAGCCCAGACAAACGCACACTAGGACCGGTTCACGGGAGTAAGCCAGTTCAACCAATTTTGGCTACCAAGGGTCTGAACCCAAATTTGTCTAGTTCATACCATTTTGGAGCTTTGAAAGGCCGGTTCAGATGGTTCGAGTCCGGTTCAGGTCGGTTCGAGCGGTCCAGAGTATAACATTCACATAAGCATTTCATACATTAATATAACAATCATATTAAACTTATGAAACCCTAATCATGCATACTATATATTATAATTAATTTATAACATATGTCAATGCACGAAACATGCTTTCCTATGGTGGGATTTAAAATCGACATGGCATACATATACATGTTTAATTTAAATATAACATACATCACATGCATAAAATATTTAAACAACACTGATATGGACCAATTTTGACATCCTAAGCAAGAAAATAAAATAATTTAATATAAATTCAATACAAGTTTTTATTTTTTTACCTGTTTGAGATATATTAAAAGGAGGAATTAAATTAACAAGAGGAAATTCAATTATATGTGATATAATTGGTATGATGTATGAGATACATTAAAAGGAGGAATTAATGTAAATATGATTTACATTAAGTACCATAAAATAAAAAAAGAACTATGGTTTATATGTTTCATATGATGAAATATTAAAACTATAGGTTATAAATATAATATGATAAGTTGGTTATCATATTTATTTATAATATATTAATTATATGATAATTAATTCTTTTTCTATAATAACCGATTGAGTGGGAGGTTATAGGAAGTTTATGATAACCGTGAGATAAAAGAAAAATGGTTTTCCAAAATTAAAAGTTTCTTCATTCGGAAAGTACTCACGGAAATAGGCTATCAAGTGAAAAATTTTTTTACTAAGTGATAGCTGTTGAGAGACTAAACGATCGCTTAGAGTTGACAATACGATAGCCACTTGGTTGATCGTTGCTACACAATCGAGTAGCAAAGTCTATGCGATTGGTTGTCATTTACTACACGATCGAGTAAATCATCTATGCGATAGAAAGTGTGTCATCTTCCACTTACTCGATCGTCTAGATCATAGACCTCCTGTCTTCGTCAAGCCAAGATCATATAAAGCCCATACCTCCTGGATTCTCACACTGAGAATACCAATATAACACTTATGGTGGCGTTCTTACTCTGTTCGTGAATCAAGTTGGACTCGATTGGGTTCGAGGAGCATTCAGACGATCGTTGTGTTCGTGTATGTGTTGTGTGTTATTCGTTACGTTCGAGCATTGCTGTTGGACGCATTGAAGACTGATCGAGGGATTCTTGAAGAATGGTTCTTAAAAGGTATGCATACTCTATCCATTGAATCTCTTATAGCATGCTGTAATTTTTATCGATGCATGACCTGTTAGTTTCCGTTTAAGGCTGTGATTGTATATGTTCAATCTGAATGGAATTTGGAACGATCCCTTCCGCTGCTCATGGATATCCTTGTTTTAGATTTCTTTCATTATCTTGTGGAGCTTTTCCTTTGTGATCATCATTTTGTGTGGTTTTTTTGAAATTTGTATGATTAAAACGACCACCATGAAAATATTAAGTATTTCTTCCTCTGCCACAGTCACAACCTCGATCGCGACCACAAACTCGACAACGATTATTATTAAAATTCACAACATTTACTTTAGTGAATGGTGTCGTTCCGATTGGTCGAGATTCATGATTTTTCATCAATAACTCGTTATTTTATTCGGTCACAAGAAGACATAAAATTAATTCATAATACTGTTTAAAAGCTATCTCTCGATATTGCTACTGCAGGAGCATAATCGAGAAATATAGAATATTTTTTCTTTAACATATCAAAATCAGTAATTTTCTCTCTGCTAATAACAATGTCAAACTGATTTTAAATAATGCGAAGTTATAATCACTTATTGATTTGAAATCTTGCAGCCTCAAGTGCATCCACTCATAATGAACTTTAGGAAGAATAACTGTTTTTTGATGATCATGTCTCTCTTTCAAATTTTTTCACAAGATACAAAGATCTTTTATTATAATATATTCCATTTTCAATCCCTCATGGATATGACGACGAAGAAAAATCATAACTTTTGCTTTGTCTTGACTGGATGCCATATTTTTTTCTTTAATAGTCTCCTTAAGATTCATAGCATTAGGTGGATTTTGACATCAAGTACCCATGACAAATAATTATTGTCATTAATATCAAGGGTGAAAAATTCTCATTTTGTGAGATTTGTCATGGCAACACTTTAGGACCTACCTTTAGCGACAAAAACGAAAGGAGCTCGTGCTGATAACGTGTTGTAAATTTGAAGAGCACAACGGAAACACGAATGGTAATAAAATATAATATAATATTAAAATAAATAAAACATAATATATACATAAATAAAATAAAACAAAATAAGAAAATGAGAAATGAGAAACATTCTCGAATTTCTCTACTTTCTCCAATTTGTATGGAATTTGCCCAATGTGTATGTAATTTTAAGATCCTTCAAACGCCACTATTTATAGGCAAAGTGGTTTGACTTACATGAACACCAAACATGAATAATTACAAGACACGTGGATAACATAAAGGGTGACACATGACTTTTGGGACACTAAGCAATGTGCATCTATTTATTATTATAATATTCATAATAATTTTGACATTATTCACTACTTAATTTGATATTAAAAAATGGAAATGGTTATTATTAAATGGAAACTTAATAAACATTAGGGAGCAAAACATGGTATTGTGTGCTGGAAGAACATTTGTGACGACTGGATCACAAACGTGTTACTTTCAGTATTACTATCCGGTGTAATCAATAGAATTCATGCGTGTTTTTGAAAATGGTTTTTTTTCATTTTGAAATTTTCTTAATACTTTAAAAATATATTTTTATAATTGAAAAAACAGACGACTCAATTAGATACCAAACATACAAACAATCCCTAAAAAAACAGTTTAAAAAACTTGTTTTGTTTTTAGATTTTGAGTAAGAATTCCATTGTTTCCTTAAGATAGATAAAAATTATAGTATGAAAATTGAGAGGAAGGAAAAACATAAATTTAAAAAACAGAAAAATAAAAAGAAAAGCGAAGTAATTCTTGTTTAAAAACAGAAGATTAAAACTATGTATTTCTTATTTAAAGTCATAAATTTCATCATAAAAATTAAGCCATTACATTTTAATCCATGTGTATCATACATGTCTTCCAACCAATAATAATAGTAAAAAAAAATTAGGGATTGGGATAATGGGCAAGATTGGAGTTAAAAGGATGGAAAAAATAAAGAAAACAACTTAGGTATTATCCAGACTGCACCTATTTTGTGCAACCCGAACAGTTATCCAATAAAAATTAGGGTTATTTTTAAATATAAAAAAGATTAGCTAAAATATTTATAAAATATAGCAAAATTTAAAACTATCAATAATACACGCTGATAGATACTGATAGACTTCTATCAATGTCTATCACTGACATTGTTAGACACTTATAGAAGTCTATCAATGTCTATCATTGATAGTTCTAAAATTTTGCTTATCTTGTAAATATTTTCAACAGTTTCACCGTTTGAAATAATTTCTCTAAAAATTATCATGTGGTAATTTTACTTCTTTCAAATAATTTAATTTATTTTTATCGGTAAAGAAAATGAGAGCATAAAATTAACTCTAGTCTAGATTGCACCCAATCATTGCTAAAAAATAAATATATTTTCCATCCCATCTCAAAACGAAATCAATAATAATTTGTAAATAATGTGTTGGTAATCTACATAACAATAATTTTTTGGTTCATTTAATTTAAAAAGTATTTCCATTTTTTAAAACTTAGGAATATCAATAATTTTTTATTTAATGAAATATTTCACAAATTAAAGATTTTTAAATGGAAAATCCGTTTCCAAGCTTCTAAACCTAGTCTCCAAACACATATTTTTTTAACTCTAAACACAATTTGATGTGAAAAAAAAAAAAAAAAAAAAAAAACTGGATATAATTTTTTTAAATTGACTACCTAAACTCTCAGCTTAAGCCTTGAGTTTTAACATTGGTATGCGTTGAAATCCAAAGTTGCGTGTCAAATTTTCCTTTATTGAAAATATTGTTGAAATTTTTGGAAGTTCAAAAAGTACTTTTTAGATAAAATTACAAAGTTTAGTTGTAGATTCTATAACTTAACTTAATTTTTTATCAAAGCTAAACATAACTAATTAAATTAATATAAAAAACTGCATCGATTAATCTCCTTAATGAAGGTATGTACTTCTATGAAGAAAAAGAAGGTATTTCAAGATTCAACAGAGTTGCTAATGGAAATAGAAAAAAAATACATTTTCATCAAACCTAAATTAGATAATTAAATTAGGCTAAATTATATAAAAATATCTCTAAACTTCGTATTTTGTGTTAAAATCACTTATGAACTTTTTAAAGTTTAAAAAATACCCCTAAATTTATTAAATGAGTTTAAAAAATACTTGTACTATTAGTTTTAGAGGTAAATTGTTAGTATTTTATGTTAAAAATACCTATGAACTTTCAAAAGTTTCAAAAAAACTCTTAAATTTTTTTTTAAAAAAAAGTTTAAAAAAATAGCTTACTATTATATGAACAAAAACCATTAATACCACCTTACTTCTTTGTTTTTCTTTTTTTTTCTCTCATCTTCTTCAATACCCTCTTACTCTCATTTTTGTTAACTTTTCGACAATTTTGTATCTTAAAAATAAATAACTAAATAAAAATACACACTTTAGTTAATGTATATGGATTTAGATTATAATAAAGAGAGAGAGAATAATAGAAGTACCAACAGATTTTAGAACTTAAAAATTTTACCAAAATTGTACGTTAGTAGTTGAGTGCAGGTTAACAGTCAAATACAATTTTTGTTTGACTATTTATCATTTTGATATGTTTTGAGAGAAGATTTTGATTTTGGAATTTTTCAAAATTTTGTCGGATTTTATGTTTCAACTTAAAATTTTTGTTTTTATTTTGATATGTCGAGAAAATTCATGCAAGGATTATCAAAGTAAGAGAAAAATAGAGTATCTATATTTAAAAAAATGAGGATATATATAAAATTTGTTTTAAAATTGTTCTTTTCGATTTTAAGACAACTTCAAACAAATTGATCATTATATTAATAGTGGGAGTACTTTTATTTTTATTTTTATTTTTATTTTAGAGTTATTTTTTAAACGAGATATTAATGGTTTTTGTTCATATATTAACGGTAAAGGTACTTTTTAAAAAAAAAAAAAGAAAAGGAAAGGTATTTTTGAAACTTTTGAATGTTCGGGGGTTTTTTGAAATAAAACTTTAACGGTTTTAATTCAAAACTAATGACAAGGGTATTTTTTTAATTTTTTTTAAATGTAAGAATATTTTTGAAACTTTTAAAAGTTTAGTGGTATTTTTGATATAAAATACAAAGTTTAAGGATTTTTTTTTTAAAAAAAAATTGCCATTATATTAATATAAAATATGGTAGCATCTAATCTGGGAAAAAAAACACAGAAGAAAGATGATGCTCATAGGAAAAGAGAGACATCTTCATCAAACCTAAACTTGGGTAATTAAATTAACATAATAATATTGTAGCAATTAATTTCATTAACATAAATATGTACTTGCAGCAATTATATATAAGATTGAAAGATTCAAACTTCGATATTTGATTCAAGTTAAGGTGTGTTTTAAATACATCTTCAAGTTTTTAATTTAAAAAATAAATTATTTTGAAAGAAATTAGAGTGTTTGACAACCACTCAAAATAATTTTTAAGTGTATTTTAATCGATTTTNTTTTTATAAAAAAAATATATATATATATTTAAATAAAATAAATTTGGTGAAAAACATTTTTTTTCTTAAGCCAATCCAAATGGATCCTTAAATAACTCTAACAAATTAAAACTATACTCGAATTGACATTTTATTATTGCTAAATAGGTGAGTTGCTTAAATTTTGTAGTGTATCAAACTAACTAGTTATGGATGAATGATTAGCTTTGTTTCATAGACTTAATAATGTATTTCACCTTTAAAAATGAGGTTAAATACTATATTAATTTCGATATTTTTAGTTTTGATCCATTTGGATCTTTATACTTTTAATAGGTTCATGTTAGTCTGGACCCTTTTTAATTTTGATTCATTATGCTCTTTTTCTTTTTCTTTTTTTTTTTTTGAAACAAATATCACAAACCACTCCTTCAAGTATAAGGGGAAGAATAAATATCGGAAAGATCACTTTCCAAACCAAAGAAGACCTAAGATTGTATGTTTTACCGACTTAGTAAGTCAAATAGCCTCCCTCACAAAGTATTGACCATTCGATAATTTAACTACTTTCAAAGAATTTGATTTAACTACAATCAAATCATTTTTGTAGTTTTTGTACATTCAAAAGTTCATTTTATTCTTTATACTCCTAAAAAATGACATTTTTGGTTCATTTATTTTTATTTCATTTTTAAAGAATCAAGATGATAAATTTCTTTAAAATTGAAAGGCCAAAATAAATCAAAATTATTAATACAAGAATTAAAATAGATATTTTGAAAGTTTAGAAACTAAAATAATATTCTGAAAGCATAAGATGACTTTTGAAGGGCTGTTTTTAAATATAGAAAAATAAATCAAAATATTTACAAAATATAGCAAAATTTTAAACTATTACTGATAGACACTGATAGAATTCTACAAGTGTCTAATCAGTGTCTATCAGTGATGTTTATAGCGTCTATCATTGATAGTTCTAAAATTTTATTATATTTTATAAATATTTTTAATAGTTTTACCATTTGAAATAATTTTTCGCTTTCGAAAGTAAAAAGTATTTAAACCTTCAAAATTATTATTTGATTTCATTCGAGAAAAGAAAATTGATTTCAATTTTCAACTTAGAAATTGATTCTGATCACGAAACAATTGAAGCAATTGCGTCGCCGCCACATTTATCAACTTTGTCAACATGTGCTTCTAAGTTCTAATCAATACGCTGACAACCGTTTTCTCCTTTAATCAATATTTTAAAATTTAGAAAAATACTTTATTCCTCTATTTCTATTTTAATTTTTATTTAGTCTATAGATTTGAAAATGTTATACATTTAATTCTTAAACTTTGAAGTTGATTTCTATTTAGTTCTTAAGTTTCAAAATATTTCAATTTTACTTTTGGCATTTAAGTTTTGCTTCAATTTGATCCCTATGTTTCAAGATTTAAACTTTTAGCCTCCATTATTCATTAAATATTTATTTTCTATCTTTAATTTTAATTTATGTAAGGCGAAGACTCTAAAGTGGGTGAACACTCGGCCCAGTGGGCGAACATGGCGGGCTCCGGCTCTACGCACCTGCTGACACCTTTCGAAGCACTTTCGAGTGTGCGCTTTAGTTTTCGAATTTAAGTTTCATTGTTTTTATCACTTTTTAAATTAAATTTAAAATTTTACTTCATAATTATTTTTTATTAATTAATAAAAATTGATGTCAATTATTGAAAGTTGGTATTTAATGAAAATTTGAGGTTAAAAATGTAAAATCTTGAAATCTAGGGACCAAACTCAAATAAAACTCAAATCTCAAAGGCAAAATTATAACGTTTTGAAACATAGAGACTAAATTGAAACAAAACTCAAATCTTAATGATCAAATGTGTAACATTTAAGAATCAATGTGTAACATTTAAGAATCTAGGGGCTAAATAGAAACTAGACCGAAAATTTAGAGACTAAAAATGTATTTTTCCATTTAAAAAACTAACAAGTTAGAAAACTAAAATCCAATTTTATTTTGCCCTATTTGATTTTGCACTACTAAAATGTAGACAATAATAAAGAAACAAATACATTCATGTAATATTTTTAAGCTTAATTTTCAAAACTAAAAATAAAAAATCAAATGTTTATCTATGAGGTCTCACCAAACTAGTTTTTTCCCTAAAATTTGACTAAAAATTCAAATATTTATTATTATTTTCTTCTTCTTTTTTAGTACAATTGTGTGGGGATGGAGGTTTGAGCCTCATACCTATTGGTCGAGTTATGTCAGTTGAGTTATGTTTTGTTTGTTAGTATTCAATGTTTCTAAATATTAAAATGATGGTAAGAAAATTGAGGAAAACAAGCATAAATTTCAAAAATAGAAAATTAAAAAGCCTTTTCCTAGCCAAATTCTAAAAGCAAAAACAAGTTATGTTCTTAAAAATTATAATCCCGTTTGATAAATATTTGATTTATGATTCTTAGTTTTAGAAAACTAAGCCTATAAACACCACTTCTACCTCTAAATTTGTTCCTTTGTTATATACTTCCTTCCACTATTTTCAAAAACAAAGAAAAGTTTTGAAAACTGTCTTGTTCAGTAACCATTTAGTTTTTTGAAAATTAAGCTTACAAACATTAACACTCTCACCTATATATTTATTACTTTGTTATATATATATATTGTCGGAATGCATTGAATTTGTTTGTTGGCACTTCAAACAACCAAGTACCAGGGTCTCGCTAATTTATTTATTTGTAGTTATTACGATTATAACCTTAGAGTTTAGAGTAGTGCGATATAAAAACTCTCTAATCTTAGAGGTGCCGTTTGTGTATTCAAAAAATATTCTCTCTAATAATATTGTTATCCCTTTGTCCCGTAAATGTAGTTAAACACCGTTAGTGAATCATGTATATTTGTGTGTTGATTCTTTTACATTTTTGTATCTTTTTAATTGCTGATTACGTAACACACATATATATATTAACAATGTTTTCAAAAATCAAATAAATTTTAGTTTTTGAAATTTAGAATTTGGCCAAGAATTCAAATGTTATATATACAAATAATGGTAAGAAAATGAGAGAAAATAGACTTAATTTTTAAGTGTGGCTTATAGTTTTGTTTGAATTTTTGGACTAGTGGTTGGTAGTTTGAGGACAAAGTGGGGTAATGTTCGGTTCGGATTTATTATTAAGTTTTAGAATGAAGTTTCAGGAACATTTTAGGTCAAGATTGGATCCGTTAGAGTAAACTTCATATTTATGATCATTATTTCAGGTTGGTCTAAAGCCTATCGGGATGAGCCAAGTTAATGAGCAACTAATTAGCTACGTAATTAATGCTACTATTAGACTGCCTTTGTGTCGGGGATAAACTTTAATTGATGATGTTTTTGTATTTGCCAATCAGAATGTGTATGTTGAATGAGCTTGACTGTTTATGTGTGATTTGTTATCTATGTACAAGATTCATGAATAGTTATATGTTTAGCATGATCAAAGATTACGTGAATATATGTGGGCCATCATACATATATATATATGTTACATTAAATTATAAATTTGATAATGAAATTGATGAAAAGTTTAATAGCTCTAAGTTACGTGATAATTGATGTACTTAGATTTTGTGCATATGTAATTTATACATGGCCAAGACTTGAAATTGATGCGTTTCTAAAGAGTTTAATGTCACTACATGAGAATAGGTCTACTGCAGTAGTTCTTTAAGCTTTTGTAGCAATTCAAAACCATTGGCAGATATGTTGCCGCTAAACTACTGGTAACCTGTTTCGAGAGAGTCTATTGCAGCAGTTTCAACAACCGTTGGAATTGGCTTTCATAATCGTTGCAATAGATACCCAAATGGTAGTGATTCATCAGGTTGTAATGCGACAATTTTGTTTCCATGTGCGACAATTTGGTATTCATTACATTCTTATGAAAACCGTTGCAATTATGATTTCAATAGCAATAGTTGTCAAAATAATATAGCAACAACTTATAATTTTTGTAATAGTTGCCAAATATCAACAATTATTTTTCTCTATTGCAATGATTATATAGTAATCTTTACTAACCTTTCTACAATTTATATTAATCTCAAAGTTGTTGATGAGGGAACTCGATTGAGGAGTTCTAGTCGAGTTCGTTAAGGGAAAGCGAATCGTTCAAATTTCATTCATTATTGAAAACATAATTTACAGTAAACATACAAGATATATGCATTCAAAATAACTTACACCATGCTTTTTACAGAAAAAAGGTTCAAGATACATTGAAGAACCTTTTTCTTCACATATCCCTCGAGCAATAAAAAACTTAGCAACTTCTTGAAGACCTTCTTCAAGAATCCTCGAACAGTAACCTAGACACTACAACAAAGAGTCTTTGGTATTCTCGGGGTGAGAACCCAGGAGTGGTGGACTCTGACTATTTTGATTAGGAGGAATAGTTTGGGTGGAAGAAGAAGAAGATTGAGAAAAATCTCAAGAAATCAAGAACACAAAAAACTTCTCATTCGTTCAACACCTTACAACGTTCGAGGAAGAAGAAAAACAAAATTTTCTTTTATTCCTTTTGCCATACAAATAATAACCACCCACTAAGGTGGTTGGAGAGAAAATATGGGGAAGTTATTATTCAAATGATAATAAAATAATATAAATAAATATGATAACTAACTTATCATATTATATTTATATTAAATTATATGTTATATCAAATATAACATATAACCTATAGTTTTAATATTGTATCACATACAATATAAATTATAGTTTCTTTTCTCTATTTTATGGCATTTAATATAAATCATATTTATATCAAATTTAATAACTATGAATCACATTTACATAAAATATATTTTAATCTCATTCAAATATTTATCTCCTCCAATTAAACTATAATGTATCAAATATATTATGACAATTATATCATATATAATTGAAACAATTTAATTATATCATATATAATTAAATCTCTCTTATTAATTTAAACAATTCAAATTAACCCAAAAACTGATTTTCAACTAAATTCTTTTGAGCTACCAAGGGGACCTTATGGACCTGTAGTTTGAAGCTCCAACGGTACATGAATAATTAATTAAACTCTTTAATTACATTATTCACAGAGTTTAATTACATTATTCACCATCTGTTAACTGTTAAGCACTCCACTAAAGATTGACAGTTGCACTCTTCACACTACAGATATATTTATGTGTCCATTGGATATAAACAATCAACAGTACAATGACCTTTCACAAATTGCTCGTAAGTACAGATGAGCCAAATTACCGTTTTGCCCCTATAATTACATCTAACTTCTTAAGTACCATTGATTCCTCTAATAAACAATATATCATAGTCCCACTATAACTAAACCCCTCTCGGGCCAGGAGAGGGTGTAGCACCACATTGTTCAAGACCTGAAATTAGCCCTTAAGGGAGCAATTTATCTACTTACTCCTCCTTTAAGGAAAGAGTGAATTTCATCTTGTGTAGCTGTGTTCCTAGCTCCTCAATCAGACGAATTTCCAACATGGTAAGCTTGTTGAGTCGGTGATCTGACCACTCTCACCCATATAAATTAAAGGACCATCCTCATAGGTAGGAGTTCACAACTCACTCAGGATTCAGGTCATGTTACCTATGGTCATCCTGGTGAAATGTAAGTTTCTATTATGAACAGTGTTATATAATGAGACTAAACATTTTGTGGTCTAGTTTTATACAAACTCCTTTGTATAGAATATCCCCGCTCGCATGTCTAATACATGAATGATCAGGATTAGATCATTTGTAGCACTTTACAACAATTGTAACACGTACAAAGCGGGTCATACTCGTAGTGTCATCAGGATAAGGTACCCAACCTTATTCACCTACTACAGACCGTTTAGGTTATCATTTAAACATGATCTACATGTATGTCTCCACATATATGTTTAAGTTACAATGATAATCTTAGATGTTAGTTTATTGATTTGTGGTTAATGCTACTAAAATATCACATATTTTATAGACAAAGTGAATAAAATATCATATATTTTATTAATCACATAAATAGTTTGTTCATACAATATTTACAAATTACAAGATCCTACGAGATTTAGGGCATCAACCCCAACAGTTGATAACCACTGCAATACTTGAACCAATACCAACACTTTTTCTTCTTACATAGCCATAGTTCTATAGTCTATTTGGCAACAATTTTATTCTATAGCTATAATTTAAATCAATTTTATTTCATATTTCTTTTAGAATTTGATTCATAATTAAAAAAAAAATACTAAGTCAACAAGTTATTATTTCATTTATAAGAATTTTAAAAAGGAAATTATTTCAAATGGTAAAACTATTGAAAATATTTACAAGATATAGCAAAATTCAGTATCTATCAACATCTATCATTGATAGTTCTACAATTTTTCTATATCTTATAAATATTTTGGTTCATTTTTCTATATTTAAAAATAGGCTAAAAAACTATAGAAATAAAAATTTGAGTAAGAATAATCAAAATGATGCAATAAGAATAAAAGTAAGAAAGTATACAATCAATAAAAGTAAAAATTAAAAGATGAATTAATGTCGATCAAAATAATTGAAATTTTAAAAAGTAGTTACTCGCACTCTATGACTGTCTCACACGAAGTCCTAGCACATACATAGACAACAGTAAAGTGATAAAACTCACCAAGGTTGGTAATCCAGTTCAGTGATAAAACACCTACATTTGGAAGGCAGTGTGCCCAGGAAAGATAATTCACTAATATATGAATGTCAAGCAATTACAATGTTGTACTTATTTGTAAATTAAAAATAATTACAATGGCATATGTTCAACCTGACTTCGTTGTGCACCTAGGCCCCCCCAAATTGTGAGACTACCTCTCTTGAACTTAGGCTTCCCTAAGAATGTGAATTTTAGTGTCAGAACACCTAGACTCCCCCTAAGTGTGTGAGACTTCCTTTCACAATAAGATATCTTTCCTTCTACTTGCAAACTCTCTTTGCATGTGAACTCGGACTCTCACTAAGTTATGAGAATTTCCTTCTCGATGAATAATATCTTAGGGTCCCCTAAGGCTTGAAAAATCCTTCTCAATGAACAAAGTCTTAGTGTTCCCATTAACACAGATCAATATTTGTGAATTGAAGCAAGAATAAGTGAAGAACACGCCGTCACAAAAAGCACAAAGAAATTCTTCTTAAATAATAATGTACAATTTGCAAGAAGTCCGTAGAGCTCACAAATAATAGAAGTGACAACCCTAGTATGAGAACTTATTTAGCTTAAATAGCACAACATAATGATGAAAAATATACTCACACAAAAATCATCGACACACCAGAAAGAAAAATATTTCAAATAAAATATTCTGCAGAATATGATACATAAGAAAAGAAATATTCTATAGGATATAATAAATAAGAAAAGAAATGTCTACAGATTTGACAATTAAAAGAGCAACATTTAAGACAAGATCCATACAAGAGCATAGATAACTCCAGAAAGCCCAAGAAAATAATGCCAAGAATCTTGAACAAATATATTTAGTCAATATCATTGTTTCTAACAAACTCTCCCTTTGGCTAAGATATATTTTTTAAGACTGGACAAAATCAACACAATCATCCCATAACAACTATTCACAAGTAAATATAAAGAAGGCATAAACTGATAATCCATAAACGAAAATAAAGGTTCATAAGAACAAGTCTGGAATCCATACGAAGCAACAAAGAACCAAATAATAGATCAGCCCATCAACAAAACAAAACATTAAACAGAAACAACAGCAACCCAAACACTAAACTAATGTTTGCAGCTGCTAACATCCAACCAACCAACCAACAGAGCAAGCAAGAAAACAACTGAGCATAAAAACTAGACCACCAAGACCAACTCCCTCTTTGGCTTAAAGAAAATATCAAGAAGAAGGCCCAGTCTGATCATGATTATCAGCAACCTGTCTCATCAAAGCCAACAATGTTGTAAACTCTCGCGTCCGTTCAGAGGCATGACCAGTAATACGAGTAAGCATCTTAATCTCATCAGATAGAGAGTACATGAGGTGGAGGCCAAAAGTAGACTTGACAAAATCAGCAATGGGAGCTTCCTCAACAGTACTGGGAGAAGGCTATTCAATCACTACAAGAAATATCACATAGGTAACATAAGAAAACGCTATCATAGAATTTTTATAGCATTTTTCAAATGCTCTTATCATGTTATTGAAAGTCCCTATCATAGAATTTTTATAGCATTTTTCAAATGCTCTTATAGTCCATGTTATTGAAAGTCCCTAACTTTTCATAGCATTTTTTTACGCTATAAAAAACGCTATAAAAAGTTAATTTTTGATAGCACAAACTTAATGCTATTGAAACTTTCATAGTGTTACCAAATATGCTATAAAAAGCTTTTTATAGCATTGTTTATAGCCTATAGCGGTAAAAACCTGTTGTAAGAACTTTCTATAGCATTGTTAGACATGTTGTTTTAGCACATGTTATTGAAAGTCCCCAACATTCCATGGCTTTTTTAATGCTATAAAAACTATTTTAAAATACTTTCAAATGCATAATTTTAATGCTATGATTGTTCTTTAATAGTATTTTTTATAACAGTAAACTTAGTACGATGCTTGTTTCAATAGCTTTTGATAACTTTTTTTAAATTTGTTTCTAGCATTTAATTTTAATATTATATAAGTTTTTATAGCATTTTAAATGCTATGGTAGGTTTTTATAACAATTTCTTACTTCTATTTATAATAATAGATATAATCATAAATTTTTATAACTTTAGTATTATAAATAATTTCATTGCATTCTTTAAAATATCATGCAAAATTATTTAATTTCAAGCAAATTTGCTACACCATGTTGGTTTACAACTAAAATAAATTATAAATATCGAACAATAAAATAAATTCATCAAAATGAAAAATGGTTAAAATATAAACTATAAAATACAAATTTTATTAAGTATAGTAGCATGAGCATAAAATACAAAAAGTTACGTGGGTTGTTATTCGCACCTGTCAGTTCTAATTTTGATTTGCCTACTAGTTCATGATTTTAATTTGAGATTCTACTCTAGAGACGGAAATACCCACGAACTATGTTCCAATATTCATTATGCTGGAATTTGTATAAACCTATATTTCCATTCAAACATATAGTTAGTTAAAAGTGTATAAATTTCTGTACAAGAGAACACATTATGAAAATTCAAACACAGTGACAAAATCTAAGAAAATTAGTCAAATTATATATAATATAACCTCAAAGCTTACAAATACATAAAACAAATGTATCCATTTTGACGAGTTGATGAGAACAAGAATGACGTGAAACTGAATTAAGAAAGTTACACATAGTTTACATATGTCCCATTAAACGTAATTAAACTAAAAAGAATAATTATTCATTGTGATTTAATGAAAGAAAATGCAAAACAGAACATTGCAATGCAATTGTCTGTTATTACGTTTTAACTTAGTTTTAGGGAAAAAAAACACTTTAAAACCAATGTTCCAACAAGTTGAAAAAGTCAAACAACTAAACACACAAAGGTTAATGATACCTACACAACATTTTGTTTCTACGGATCTGGCCGGAAAAATATCAAAGATTATAACATCTTCCACGTGCAATGTATAGAACATCTCTATTTTGAACTTTCAAATGCAAAACTATCCCTTCAAATAGTGACCTTAAAATGTACAAAGATGCTCATACAAATCCATAAAGCTAGTACAACTTAGAAGACTATACTTACGTTTTAGAACTATTGGCTACTTCTAGTTCGGATTCGACCTTCTCATTTTCCAAGGAAAAATATTGCGACAGCTAGAAATCTTACATTGCAAAGTAATGCATAATCATTATACTAAACCCAATACTCAATTGTATACTAACCCGATAAGCTTTGTCAATACAATGAGCTATATAAATTATTGTTTCATACAACATACTTAATAAGTTACCTTAACAGATCACAAACTTCCATAAACTCAATCTTCTAAACTCGTTTCCTTTTAAAATCTACTCATAAGTTTCATAAGCCTGGACTTTCTAAGCTCCCTAACTACATAGAATTTAGAGAGTCTCCACTTATCTAACTTAGTTCTAAACCAAATGCATACATATTGTCCTATGCATATTAAGACAAAAGCCCACATCACCCACTCCAATATGACAGTTCTGGAAAGAAATGAACTTTTGTTCTACTGTCATCTACAAAATAGCCTATGCATGTTTACCATGTGTTCTAATTTTACACAACACAAACCATTTTATAGTTGTTCTGTTCCATAACTCATTATTACTACAATTAGTTACCTCTTGCATTTATATATTATCTTAGAACATCCTTACATGATAAATTATTTACCCAAATTTTCTTGAAAGACATCAATAATAAGGTAGACATTACATCAGCGTATAATTTTATATAGAAGTATAACAACATGACATGATAAAAATAAGATTCATTAAATTCAAGACTGACCTGATTTTATTTGGTATGAAGGTTTCCATTTCCAGTTAAGAATCGGAAAGGATTAAGCAATTCGTTATCAAAGTTGATGTTTGTATGAACAATTGATAGACAACACACTTCATGAACATACCTGAAAAGTTTCTCAATAGTAACGCCATCGCATCTAAAAAATTAAAAACCTTGGCCTTCAAAAACTGAATTGTTTTTTCAGTAGACCTATATATCTATTCATGCTCAAACCTTATAGTTTTACTCATCCAGGATCATGAACTTGCCTAGTCAACCAAAATCAAATTGTTCATTTCTAATGTTTTACTGCAGAAAATCTAATCAAACTAAAAAGAATTGAGAATTCAATCAACACTCATAAGTTACAAAATATTTGGCAAATACCTTATGGATATTTATGTAGGAGAACTTGTCCAGAAGAACCACTTAATGCCATTGAACTAAAAAACAAAAGCACAGGTGAGTACCTATAACAAAAAATAACACATTATTCTTGAAAGTTAATAACCTCAACTTAAAAGCATAAACTATGGAGTTCTTCTGACAAAAACATTCTTCTCTTTCCAAAATCGTACCAAATCTATTTGGCTTAGGTAATAATCCTCGTATCCTCCAATAATAATGCCTTCGCTATTGGTTTGGCCAACAAATGAGTGTATGAGGAAACCATAGGTTTTCAATAGAGAACCAGAGTTAGCTTTCCAAACTAGAAACATTCGTAATGAAGAAATTCAAATTTCATACCAACACAAATTGAACATGGAGTAACAAATAGCCATGCACATACATCTATTCAAGTGAGCAAAATTCACTTTAAACAAGAAGCCAATGGCTTTTAACGAAGCATGTATTTGAATACAATTTTGGAGCAATCCATTCCAAGCTATCTAATCATATCAAATATTTGATCTTTTGTAATCCAGAAACATTAAATGTTTTACACATGAACTCCACATATATGAATCCAATTACATGAAAACTGTTTATAATTTACAAATCACAGTGGAATCTAATATCTTAGAAGAACCTATTAAGTACTCTTGTTTACACACCACTGTTTTATTTGACAATAAACAATTGTAGGAAGCTTAGAAAAAAGAGTCCATTCCACATTATGTTCATAAAACGAGTGCACCAACAAATAGAAGAATCCAAATAAAATCCCAGATCATAACAATCCATAATCAACAAAGAATATACTACTATTAAATTCGTTACTATTACTCAAACCCGACGTCACGAAATATTACCTACTACTGCATCTGCCACACTCCAGAAAACATCAAGAAGAGTTTATTGATGCCATGTCAGAATCTAAAGAAACTTACCATTTTTTAGATTTAATATAAGTCCAGCAACTGTGTATTGTATAAGAAATGGGGGCAAAAACTAGATAAAAAAACTAAGGGAAATACATGGTTCATAACCTTTGAAGAGGACTATATCTCTCCTGCCAACTGCCTATTGCCAACTGCGTATTGTATTGCAAATGGTTGATGTGATGATATAAAGGAAGCACCAGATATAGCTTGATAGATGAGGATGGGAAGGTGTTGGGCTAACCACTCGTCACAAGGCCCAAATACCCAAGATCAATGCTGGAAAGATGAAGAAATGACTCAGAAATATTCTGTGAAATCCTCGATACTCGGCACTCGATGCTCGACATCTTTCTACTCGATCCTCGATGTGAACTCTCTTCTTCGTCTGACAAGTTTCTGTTAAATCCTCGATGGAACTCGATGACAACTGAACTAATACTCGATCGTACTTGATGATTCTTGAACGATACTCGGTGCGACTCGAAGGTGAAAACGATGAACTCAAAGCTACTCGATAGCGAAGAAAGATGCACGATTGACTCGATATTCAAATTACTCGATTCGATTTGAATTATGAATGAATGGCACGCGATTTTTCAGTAAAGAAAACACTCGTATGAACAAGAAAGATAAGGCAAGAAGATGAAGACACAGTGTTTACGTGGTTCGGCAAGATTCCCTATGTCCATGGGACGATCTGAATTCTTTTACTGATGAAGATGGTGTACAGTTTATGTTGTTTACAGAAAACTAAGGAAAATGATGATAATTCTCTGTGTTGAATTTAAAATCAGTGGTATTTATAGAGTATACTAGCTGACTATTTACAAAGTTAGTTATAAACAAACAAAAAAACTGAGATATTTGAGTCAAAGCTTCTTCAAATTCTCCACCTTGACTCTAATGCCTTGCAATCTTCTGATCTTCTTGATTTTGATCAATCTTTCAACCCTGTGTTTGGAAGTTCAAAGCCAACCTGTTCTAAACATTTAAACAATTTAAGCTCTGATGTTAGCTGCATTGTCTAAAGTATGAACCTTTAAAATTTCTATCTCCCCTGTCTAAATTTTATCTCTAATGAAATGATACTTGATATCAATGTACTTAGTTCTAGTGTGAAATTGTGGATTTCGAGACAAATGGATAGCACTTTGGTTGTCACAGTAGAGTTTCTCCATTGTTTAATCTATGCCAATGTCTTTTAGGAATCCCTTGAGCCACAATGCCTCTTTGATTGCTTATGCTAAAGCCATATATTCAGCTTCTGTTGTAGATAAGGCTACTATAGGTCGTAGTGATGCTTTCCAGCTGATTAGATTAGGACCATAAAGGAAAAGGTAACCTGTTAAGGACCTCCTTTTGTCCAAATCACCAACTAACAGGACCTTCTTTTGTCCAAATCACCAACATAGTCAGCATCCACATATCCATAAAGCTCTAGGTTTAGTTTAGCTGACCTTTGGTAGACTGATGTTGAGTTTTTAGATCAAACCAAGTACCTTAAGATTCTTTTGGTAGCTTCTCAATGTCTCTTACCAGGATTAGACATATATCTACTAACTAAGCTAGCTAAATATGAGAGATTAGGTCTGGTAGAAATCATTAAATATATTAGGCTTCTGACTTCTTGACTATAGGGTATGACAACCATCTGTTCATGATGTTCTTGGTCAGAATCTTTAGAAGAGTTAGTTGAGGAAAGCTTAAAGTGCTAAGCAATTGGTAAGCTCACAGGTTTAGCAACATTCAAGTTGAACCTTTTAAGGATCTTCTCATGGTAATTGGATTGATTGATACTTAGAATAGACTCCTCTTTGTTCCTTTGGATCTCTATTCCTAGAACCTTGCTTGCTTCTCCTAAGTCCTTCATATCAAACTCTCTTTTTAAGAGGTTTTTAACATGGGTTAGATCTCCTTTAGACCTACCTGCAAGCAATATGTCATCTATATGAGTACGTAAACCTTGTCCTTGTAAGAACCTGTATTTACATAAACACATATGTCAAATGAACTTGTTTTGAACCCAATGCTATGAATATAGTCATTGAATCTCTTATACTAGCATCTAGGTGATTGTTTTAACCCATATATAGACTTGTTGAGTAAGCAAAAGAGATTTTTTTTTCCCTTTAACTTCAAATCTATTAGGTTGTGTCATATAGATTGTCTCCTCTAGATGTCCATGAAGAAAAACAGTTTTGACATCTAGTTGACACAATTCTAGATTATTTTGAGCAATTAAGGATAGAAGAAACCTTATGGAAGTCTGTTTGACAACAGGAGAGAAAATCTCATAATAGTCTATTCCTTCCCTTTGAGTGACCCCTTTGCAACCAATCTAGCTTTATACCTAGGCTTTTGATCATAAGATACTCCTTCTTTAAGTTTGAAAATCCATTTAGAGACAACAGGTTTGTAACCCTTTGGTAGAGGAACTAAAGACCAAGTGTCATTCACTTAGTGAATGCATCTCCTCATTCATTGCTTTAATCCAATCCCTTGTATCAGCACAACTTGTTGCTTCCTCAAATGTTGTTGGTTCTTGGTTAGTAAGAGCTACAACAACATTTAAAACTAGATTATATAGTTTATTTCAGTATATCTAGTTGGAGGCATGATAGTTCTCCTTTGTCTATCCCTAGTTAAGACATACTGGCTTAAATCAGGTGCTCACATGTTGTCTTCTCATGTTCCCCTATATTTTCCTCAGTTTCTCTTGTGTCACTAGGTTGGCTAGAATCTATTGGCTGCTTAGTTGGAAACTCCACCTCAATTATTATGTTGGATGACTCTCCTTCATCCTCAATCTTTTTCTCCTTTTGTATAAACATCTCCTCTTCCCTAAAGGTGATGTCTCTGCTCACTATGAACTTCCTCTCAACTGGATACCACATTTTAAACCCCTACACCCTCTGTAAAGCCTACAAACATGCACTTGATTGAATTTCCCTTATTTTGGTGTACAAACCCTACACTTCTAAAGACCTTGAGGTTATCTAGGTTAGGAGGATGATTAGTCGAATTTTCCTCAGGGGTAAGCAACTCTAAAGATGTGTGAGGGCACCTATTCAAGGTATACACAGTATAGGCTACAGCTTCTGCCCAATAATTTTTCCCTATGATAACATCAGAGAGAAAACACCTAACCGTTTCCATTATGGTTTTATTTAACCTCTCAGAAACCTCATTTTGTTGAGGTGTATACCTCACTATTCTATGCCTAGTTATACCATTCTCACTACAAAATTTATCAGAGTGTTCATTGCAAAACTCAAGCCCATTATCGGTTCTAAAGTATTTTAACCTTTTAGATGTTTGATTTTCTATCATGGCTTTCCATTCCTTAAACTTCCCAAAAACTTGGTCCTTAGTTTTAAGAAAGTATGTCCAGCTCTTTCTAGAAAAGTCCTCTATAAAGGTTAGAAAATACCTTGAGCCACTAAGCTTGGTGTAGGAGATGATCCCCATAGGTCAGAATAGACATAATCCAATGTTCCTTTGGTGGTATGCTGAGATTTTATGAAACTTTGTCTGGTTGCTTTACCTAGAATGCAGTGTTCACAAAAGGAAAGGTGTTCACTGATAACTTTGGGCAGAATTCCTTGCTTGGGCAGTGCTTGCATCCCTTTTTCACTAATATGGGATAGTCTTTTATGCCACAGGTCAGCCTCTGTTAAGCTTGCTATTGAAACCGTATAGGCACTTGTCATCTTCTCTACTCCTCTCACAATACAAAGGTCATTGAACTTCTCACTAACCAACACAACCTTGGAATCCTTGATCACCTCAAGAACTCCACCTTTTCCTCTGCATTCGCACCCATTAGAGTTCAACAAGCCCAGAGATATCAAGTTTCTCTTTAGCAAAGGTACATGTCTCACATTTCTTAGAAGCTTGATTGATCCATCCTTTAGCTTCAAGGATACTGAACCAATCCCTATGATCTTGTAGGCTTCATTGTTTCCCATGTACACTTATTCTCCATCTACTTCCTTGTAAGTATTAAACCAATGTCTGAAAGGTGTCATACAATAGGTATAACTGGAGTCAAGTACTCATTCATGCTTCCCAAGAGGACTGATTTGGTTGGTTTGGTTTCTAGTGGAGGCTAAGGCATCAGAATAAAAGTAGGAACCTTCAACCACTGAAGCTTCTGGTTGTTTTCTCTTCTTTTTTTTTTTTTTTTGGTTTTTTCCTTTTCAGGCTGTAGCAATCTCTCATCAAGTGATCTTTCTTCTTGCAGTAGTTGCATCTCATCTTGGTCTTAGGTTTATGCTCTTCACCTGACTGGTTTTTATTCCCCTTAGACTGATTCTGCCTATTCTTCCCCTTAGCAAACAGCCCCTCTGCACTAGGCTGCTCCTTCTTGACTGACTGAAGCTCTAACTCTCTAGTTCTTAATGCTGAAATGATGGCATCAGTGGTAACTGATTCTCTTCCATATTTCAAGGCATTCTTCACCTTCTTATAGACTTCGAGTAGAGAGTTTAATAACACAAAAGCCTCATTCTCGTCGCCTATTTTCTCACCAAGGCTTTTGAACTCTGAGATTATCCTCTTGAACTCATCCAAGTTATCTGAAAAAGGCTTGGCAGAATCCATCTTAAACGTGAAGAACTTTCCCTTAAATACATCTTGTTGGGGAGATCCTTGGTAGGAAAAAGACCTTCCAACTTGACCCACATCTTGTAGGTCGTGTCTTGATAAATTACTTGTCTCAAGATATTGTCACTGAGATTCAGAACCAAAGTCCCATATATTGTAAGCTCCATGTATTCTCTTTCTTGTGCTGATATATTAGGCGGTAGAGTTGATGGGTCCAAAAGGGCCTTGTGTGCTCGTTGTTGTCTAAGAATGACTTTGATTTTGGCATTCCACGCGTTTCCTCGATGCATCCATCAAACTTCAGAGTGTTGCAGTGCTCCAGGGTAGCATTGCGACACTGCGTGAAATGGCAGCTACTACCTTTGAGCGTAGCTCTATGCTTGGTAGAAGGTTGCAACGCTCGATTCAAGGGTATTTTGGTAATTTACCTCCTTTAAAGCCCAGATGCTCAATTTAGCTCCTAACTACTCCAAATTAACCTCGAACAATTTGTAATGACCGATTCTACCTTCTAGATGCCCAAAATATGTAAAACCACTAAATAAACACATTAAACATATTAACGACCTCGAATTAAGAGGTGTGAGATAACACATTTTTGGTGCTATCAATCATAACTATACTCAAACATATCCAAGAATGAAAACCTCATATACGATATAAAAACCATAACAAACTTTGTACCCAAACCATAGTCAGAATAGAATGAATCCACTACACCAACGTCAACATCTCGATCTGCATGCATGGAGTTATGCCTCCAAATGGTTAAACACCCCTACACATGGCCTAAAGCATATGTGTGTGCAAAGGTGGGTCCCAAAGACCTGTAATTCCTGGATACTTTCATCTCTTTGAGTATCGGGAGTCCTAGATTTCCCATATACCTTCTCATTTTTCTTGAGTATAAGGAATCCTTATTCTAGGATACATAGTTTGATAGCCATTTTTACCTTCTAGTAGTTTGAAATTTTATCTTAAAATCCAAAATTAGGCTAAAACTAACCTTAGAATACCTTTTTTACCCTAAATATAACTTACCAACACAAAATAGGGCAAACTAGGTGTTTCAATACTTAATAAGTAGCAAAAGTTAGGCTGGGCGCACGGCTGGGTAGTCTTGGTGTGCAAGATGCGATCGCTAGGCAGGAAGATGCACAAAAGGCCATTGGTGATGTTGCTGGTGTGTGTAGACATGTAGGCAAAGGGTGTGGGAGTCACACAGGCGCGGGTGGCATAGGCTAATGTGTTGAGACGCGCAGATGCAAGGTAGCGTAGGGTTGACTGCATGGTAGGGCAATGCACGAGCAATGACGTCCGTGTGCGGGCTAACACAGGTCATTGCACGCACGTGAGGAGTACGAGGTCTACGACGGCCGCACACGGATGCGTTGATAGGGGTGCACGATAGCTTGACGCTGAGTGCATTGATTTGGCCTATGCAGCAAATAGACCTTTCTCATTTTCTACATTGGTCTTTCTCATTTTCTTCTAAGTCTTTCCAGATCTCTTATCCTTGAATTACTTCAGCATCCCAGGGATTAATTTTACACTCAAATTTCTTTAAAATGGCTCAAGACTTATTTATTTTCCTAAGTGGATTAAGAGAATTAAGCATCATTTTGCCCCTATTTATGCTAGTCTCAAAACCTTCTCTTTATGCAAGTTTCTCCTTGTTTGCATATCCAAGTGTCTTCAACATGTTTTTACCAAACTTTTGCATGGTTTTCCTTGCTTAATAGGCAACCACCTCTTACTTGAACTTAGTCAAGACTTCCTCCGAATTAGCCACCTACACCTTCTAGTTGTCAGCTTGGCCTTGCTCCCCAAGTAACCACACTCTTGAACACATCCACCTACCTCATTTTGGGTGCATGATTCCCTTTTCATGCACCCATATCAACTCCTTAGGTTCAACGCATATGCCACCATGGTTTCAAGGCTACTTCCTATACATGGGTTTTCATCTCAAATGCTTACACTCTCCCTTCCTTCTTCACCTTAGTATGCGTCGAAGCATAGATGTAGTCTTTATGTGTCTAAGCCAACATCTTGAGGTCATGCATTCAAGATGATCTTTTCTCCCTTGTCTAATGTTAATACTTAGTGCCATACTTCTATGGTATGCAACCAAGTTTTCTTATCTTCAAGGCATACATCCAACATAGTGTCCTATGTGTCTAGGTTGCCTTGTCTTATGTTCAATATGTAACCAACTCTCAACTTCTCAAGATTTCCTATGTCCATCTATGTATTCTTAACCCTAGATACATCCAAGGTCGTCTCTTTTACCCTGGCATGTGTCCAAATTGGTTTTTTCTTGACCAAAGCATTCATACAATGCTTCAAGATATAACTTAGAGTAAGGTATTACCTATGCACAAGCTCTATAGACAAGCTTTTCTCTTATCTACAAGGTTTAAGCCCCACACACTTCATCCATGCCTCCAACTTTAGGATGATGAATTGGATGGACTTGTCCATGCTTTCAACAAGGATTGATTCCTACCCCTTCCTTACTAACACTTAATCAAGTTTTCCAAGCTTCAAAGGGGTTATGCGTCCAACCTTCTCTTCTCAGTACTTCACCAACTTTACTCCCTCCTTCTCTTCTAGTCCAACGCATGCTTCACTCCTAAAGTTTCTCCTAAGCTTAATGCATAGCCCTAACACTTAGAAATTTTCTTGAGTACCTAAACTTTCTTCAAATCATAGTTGAATACTTAGCCAAATTCTTACCTTCCAAAATCCAGCATATATTCCACCTTAACTTTCTAGCTTAAGTGTTTGTTTAGTGAAACCCTAAACTTAAGTGAATGGGTAAAGAGATCGAGGGCTTACACTTACCACACCTCAACGACCCAAGCAAAAACCGTTATCAGGAGAGGCTTTTTGTTCCTTTGCCTTTTCTTTCTATTGAGCTTAGATTAGAGATACATTGGAGACAAGATACTATTTTAAGGTGGGGGTGGGGGATGTCTGTGTTCTGGTTGGAGACCTTGAGCATCTGAGCTCAAACTATTTGTTTGCCTTATATGTTTGCTTGCTCATCTTTGTATGGTTCATTATGATGACTAGTCTTTGATGTACTCCCTTTTGATTTGATTTGAATGAGATAATGTTTGAAATGAACTATCATGATTCTTAGCCCTTTTTAATTTTTTTTTCTTATTTTTCATGCACGTTTAAGTTCTTTGTCTATCTACATTAGGTCTTGCATGTTTAAACTTTCATCATTTAGCTCATATCTTTGTTGTCACCTTGAAAGACCTCACTGATTAGATAGTATCTTGCATGAAGGTTGTAGTGTAATACTGAGAGAAAAATGAATTATATGTCTGCTTAAAATTCAATCGATAAAATGTTGTACTAAAAAGAAAATAGCATAAGAAAAATGAACTTGTAATGTTTATGCACGACTAGGGGTAAAAAGACCTGTCATGTTGTGATTAGTTAGGTCACTCGCTAGAAAAGAGCGAGTATAGTTTCCTGCAGTGATGTGTGAAAGTTAAGGCCCCTAGGTAAAAAGAATGCAAGTTTAGGATTTCCATACAGTTTAATTTCAGGCGTCTCAATTGACATATTACCATCTTGATTGTTTTTAGCCCTTGATAGTTAGTGCTTGAACCAGTGTAGAGGAAAAATTGAGAGTCATTTAAAACCATTTGCTAGGACTTAATTAGATAAGCTTTGAACTCACTCATGCATGAATAGGTCTAGAATTAATTTTAATTTATGCTTCATTGATTGATTATGAATTGATTTCATTGTTGAGTGCAAGTTAAATCCTAGAAGACTGTTGAAACTTGAGTAACAAACCTTGCAAATTGAGCGAGCATATCATTGTGTGATTGTGCATTTTATTCTACCTTGCTCGAGGACGATCAAGAATTAAGTTAAGGTGTTTGATAGAACAAAAGATGTGCTATATTACTCCGCTTAATTCGAGTTTCTTTCTAGATTTTATGCATTTATTTGATGATTTTGTACGTTCTGAACGCCTAAGTGGTACAAAGTGTTTAATGAAAAAATGGAGCAAAAAAGGGCCAAGACAGAGCTCAATTGCATCAATCGAGAAAGAAGAGGTGAGAATGACCATGTTGCCCCTACAAGCATGGCACAACGACAAAACTAGGCGCCTTGCTCAGTCATTTTCCCAAGACCAAGGATTTAGTGGAATGCAGTTGGTGTCATAGCGATACCCTAGGGCATCAAAATGCTCAGAAGTCTTTGGGTGCGCATTCCCTGTCAGCATTGTGACATTGTACCCTAGCACCGTAGTGCCAGTTTGAAAATTATAAAAATTGTTCTAGCCTCCTAGGTTTTACATATCCAATTCAGTTGTTTTTCAGAGTATTTTCTCTCTATTTTCTTCTGTCTTTTGATCTTGGATGTATCCAAACTTTATCTCTATGATTGGCATGTCGATTATGAGCTAAGGTACTCATTCTAGCTTAGGCATAAAGAAAATTTTTCCTCATACTGCAACTTGTGAGATTTTGATCACTTTATTATGGTTCCATGAATTGTCTTTCTTTTTATTCTATGGTGTTAATAAGAGGAGGTGGAGTGAAAGATTCTATTTAAATGTCTATGATTATATTTTTGCTTGAGGTTGTATGATCATTATCTAGGAAAAATTGCAATACGTAACATATAATTGTGATTTGATCTAAGGTAGCAAAGAGTTAAATTAGCTTGTGAACTATTGCTTTTAATAGTAAATAATGATCCAATCGACCTAGGAAGAATCATGTTAAATATCGATTTAGGCTTTTTCTATTTTATATTCACCTTAGTGTAATCCTAATATTTAACGTGGTTAGTCTAAATTAATTATGTAACGGCCTAACTCCCTAGGACTCGAGCTAGGCCGTTACAATTGACATACATGCATAGAATTTAAAATGATACATTTTTCATAGCAAAATAATGCTAAATAAATAAAGTCAAATAAAAAATTTTCATTAAAACTAAATAAAAGTCAAATAACAGTGTACCCATAAATCATAATTAGAAATTTAATGAGTCTAGAAAACTGTAAAAGTTTAGAAACGAATACTAATCAATAAGTTTCAAACATGAAGACCGAAAGTGGAAAAACATGAAAGAAATCTAAACATCATGAGTGGAAGCATAAAACTGGTCCTAGTGGCTCGATCACAGATTCCACTTGTCATTCGCCGATACGTCCCTACTCTTACTTGAAACTTAAACATGAGAAAGGGTGAGTATAAAATACTCAATAAGTAACCCCACTACCAAGGTCAGGCTAAGCATTTATGTCCAATAAATGCAACATGCACTGAAACTCTCTACTACAGTGGGACTTGAAGATTTCCTTTACATGGCTCATTTTTTTTTCTTTCCCCTAGAGTGCACCTCTTATATACACCCCAAGTCCTCTCTATGATGATTGTAGGGACGTGTACCTCTTTCATACACATGGTTATGCATACACCTCTTTCGTATACACAAGACCCATTGAATGTGTACCTCTTACGTATACATGGTTATGCATACACATCTTTCTTATACACATAACCCATTTAATGTGTACCTATTTTGTATACATGGTTATGTATATACCTCTTTCGTATACATATAACCCACTGAGTGTGTACCTCTTTCGTACACATGGTTATGTAAACACCTCTTTCATATACATATAACCCACTGAGTGTGTACCTCTTTCATACACCCCAGATCCTCTCTATGAATGTAGGAATGCATACCTCTTTCGTACTCATGGTTATATATACACCTCTTTCGTATACACATAACCCACTTAATGTGTACCTCTTTCGTACACATGGTTATGTATACACCTCTTTCGTATACACATAACCCACTGAGTGTGTACCTCTTTCGTACACATGATTATGTATACACCTCTTTCGTATACAATGATAACCCACTGAGTGTGTACCTCTTTCGTACACATGGTCATGTATATACCTCTTTCGTATACACATCCCACTGAGTGTGTATCTCTTTCGTACACATGGTTATGTATACACCTCTTTCGTATACACATAATCCACTGAGTGTGTACCTCTTTCGTACACCTCATATCCTCTCTATGAATGTAAGGATGCATACCTCTTTCGTGTACATGGTTATGTATACACCTCTTTCGTATACACATAACCCACTGAGTGTACACCTCTTACGTACACCCCAATACCCTCTAGGTATGTATCACTTTCATACACACCAGCCCTAGTACATCTCTTTCATGTACTAGCGCCCTTGGACATGCATCACTTTCATGCAGTCACATAGTCTCGAAAGGAAAAGAGATTGCATCTAACTTCATATTACATATAACATTCACATAATCATGAGTCTTCTAAAATCTCCTCATCAAGGTCATGTTAATTAACCTCAACGTACGTGTTTAATCTTGTTTTAATGGATCAACTTTAGTACATTACTTTCATGCACTAACTCATGTAAACAATCAAACATTCGAAATTTCATAATACATCATATAGCCTACACACTTTCATAATAAATCACATAAATATGTATATCAACAAATGTTCCAACTTTCACCTTGCTTTAAGACATTCCATTAGTAGTGTTGCTTAACTCATAATTTTGGGTCACGCTCAATCGTACTTTTAATATGTCTCATAAAATTATAAATCATGCTCATACATTAACATGCTTCAGACATATTATCATATGCTCATATATCTTTTCCAAACAGTCCATTAAATCTCAGAACAATCAAAATTATCCTTGTAACTAGTCTTAAAATCCTCAAAATAAATCGTAAATTTATCGTCCGACACAAAGGCGGTTCCAGTAGTAAGATTACTTACCTCAATATGAAACTGAAATAATAATTATGCACTCAAGCAAACTATCCAATCCAACTTCACAACCTTTAGTCTAATCCTAGGGCATGAAGAAAATTCATTTTAGTCTTCAAGCTCGATTCCATACATAAAGCAATTTTGGAAGCCAACAAAATTCTTACCCAACTAGCACTTTAATCTTAAATCACCTCCAAAACCCCAGTCAAAATCCAACCAGGAACTCCTAATTCAATCTTGTTAGTGTTGAATAGCGTGATCCTAACTTTAAACTCCGGTTTAAATTCCCAACACAATAGGCTACCGTTAAATTAACTCAAAAGTCAAAACCCCAAAACCCAAAGAGCCTTGGAGGGGGATGTCGCGTGAGAGGGAGAAGAAGAGGTATTTTCTTTTCTTTATTTTTAATTCTCCACCACACAAAAGTATAGATAATATATATATAATATTATTTCCTTTCCTTCTTAAATTCCAAAATCCATATATATTCTTTTCTTTTCTTAAATTCCAAAACTCTTATATATATATATATATATATATATTTCTTTTTCCTTTCCTTAATAAACATATCACATCAAACTCAAATCTATCACATTTTCTCCAATTAATTAAATAAACCTCAAAATAAATTCATCAACTTTAATTCACTTCTTTCCAAAAATCCTAAATCCCAAAATTAAATTCTAACTTTCCAAATTAACTTAAATTCAAATTAAAATCTTTTTAGATACTTGATTTAATAACTTCCAAATAAACCAATTATTTTTTCATAATTCTTTACTTAAATTTTAGGTTCAAATTCCAAAATTAAAGAGGGTAAAATTTTAAAACCACAATTTCCCCTTTTTCCCTTTCAAATTTCACAAAACTCAAAATTTCTTATCCAAATAATTTAATTATCCCTTCCAATTAATTTAAAACTATACTCAAAGAACTCATATAACCAATAAAACTTCTTCAACCATAACAATTTGATTCCAAATTCCAAAGATTAGGAAACTAAAACTCAACAATTTGAGATAATTAATTTAAATTTTCCTAAAAACTCGGATGTTACAAATTAGGATGTTTTTCATCTAATTAATTTGACTAATTAGATAAATTGGACTCTCACCTAACTTTTCTAAGTGAGTTGGCTAAGCTTTAGATGACATAAGAATTAAATCAATAAATCTAGGATCAAGTTGCACCTTAGTTTAATCATTGAATTTAATCTTTGTTTATTTTTCTCTCATTTTATTTATTTTTCT
>NC_052358.1:57496382-57537641 GCF_009727055.1 Benincasa hispida
GATGTAACGACGGAGTTTGTAGCAAGCAAAGGTGTGCAGGAATAATTGCCTTCTCGAGGGACATCCTACGCAAGCATGCTCGAGATTGCAGTAGAGTTTAGCACCACGAGGATTCACTGAAGAGGGGTATTATGGTCACTAGGACTACAATTCAGTTTATTTCCATTACATTTTAGTAAACATTATCAAAAGTTATTTAATAAATCATTCTGTCCCATTCCCTTTATAACTTAATCCAATTATAATTGAATTCCAAAATTCAAACGAAAATGTAACACACCTTTAATTCTTTGCCCAATGTTAAATAACAAGTTTAGTTTGTGAGCTTTCAAAAAGTTTCATCTAATAAGTTCTTAAATTTAAAATGATTCTTATACATATTTAAACTTTCAACTTTAGTTTCTAATTAAATCTTTAAATTTTTAATTTTGTGTCTAATATTATATCTTTGACAAACTTTTAATTTTGTATCGAATAAGTCTCTATTTTATTAACTTTTATGAACCTATTAAACAGACAACTGCAAAAGTTTAGAGATTAAACTTCTAATCTAACCTATTATGAATTATTTATTTAATTTTGGGCCAACCACACAAATGAAACTTCAAGGAGCTAGCCAGCAAAACCATCCAAGATGTATGGTTCATGTGAATCCACATAGAACACTACCTTTTATTACTTAATTCATTAAATAAATTATTTTGATGAAGAATAACAGAAGGGGGCAAATCCCAATTCCACACCAGATATCCTCAAAATTAATACAAAAAACATCCCAAAGCACATGTGACAGACAATACAGAAGTCTTAGCTAATTAGCTAACTTAGTCTTAAGTTTCTTTCTTGATGAAGCAATTTTGCAAACTTGGTGAGAGCTTCCTCATTGCTACCTTCTCCATCAACAATCTCATATTTTCCTGTTTCTAAATTAACCCTTGACACTGGTTTCTTCAGTAGATCTTCTCCAATCTTCACAAGCTTTAGTAAATTTTCTGGAGTTGCTATATCCACTAATGCAGCATCCCCAGTTAATGAGTCATCCTGTTCATACACAATGCCCATCTTCTCTTACAAACAGAAGAATCTTTTATCAAAATGTTAGTAGTACGAACAAAATCCTACGTTTGTTAGGAAAGGGAATAATCATGGGTATATAACTAAGAATAATTATCTCTACTAGTATGAGATCTTTTGGGGTGATTCCAAAAATAACGCCATGACGATTTATGTCCAAAGTGGACAATACTATACCATTGTGGAAATATTTTGAAGTCTGTCGTACTTATCACAAACTTAGTTTTCATTTTTTTTTTTTTGACTCTTTCCATTACTCAAACTTATAAAATTAAGCTACATTTTCATCGAAACTCTCATAGTTGCAACCTGAAAAAAGTAGAAAATTAGCTAAAATAGTTAATATAGCTCCGTTGTGACATATAGTATGAGTTAGCGAGCAGGAAACATGTGGTTCAAATTTCCCATCTCCAATATACCATTAAAAAAACCAACAAATTCCATCTTAATTAAACTATAAGAGCAGTTACCCTAAACCAAGATCTTGTTGCAATTATGTTTTTCAAACTCGTAGAATTAATATAATTTAACTAACATAAAACTTGTACTATTCACTTTAAAATTGAAGGTTCAATTCTCCCACTTTACATAGAAATATATAATTTAAGTCTAGCAACTAACAAATTTCTATCTATCTGGGTTAATTTACATTGATTTTAGATGTATTTTCAAATCAATTAATGTTGAAGACCTCCCTAGAGAAAAATCAAGCGACTTCAAAATCATAATAAAATAGATGAACTATTAATTTTGAGATGAAATGTAGCAGTTGGAAAGTAAAATTTAAGAAGCATTAAAAAAATTGAGGATATGGGTTTTTAGCATATATAAAGAAGGAATTGAAATAGAGTTTACCTGAATGCGAAGATAATTTTGGTCAGCATTTGAAGACTGAAAAAGAGTGGAAACATGGTAATCAACCATATCAGAACTCGCATCAGAAAAAAAGTCAATAATTGGGGTGGAACCACCATTATAAATCCAACCAAGAACACCCCATTTTGAGGCTTGTGTTGCATTGTACTTCTCTTCATGTTTAGCCAACCCAGTCCCTAGAGATAAAACAAGCATCCTTCTTGTATCATTTGCTTTCAGCCTTGAGTTTGCATTGTGATGCACTGCTATTTCCCTATTTATGTGTGTGATGGCTGCCAATGTCTGTCAAATTTATGACTTTTAGAATAATGATCCATTGTTATGGTACTATACTTTTTTCTTTTTTCTTTTTTTTTTTTAATCAATTTAAAGCACTAAGAATATGAATGGAATAAAAGATTTTGCACATAAAGGAAAAGGATGGAATAAATGACAATCAAAATTGAAATAATGAAATAAAAAAAATACCACAATATTAGAGGTTATTAAATTGTCTATTTTTTTTCTTTGGCATGTTGTAATAAGAAATAGAAAAATAAAGTGGCGAATGTGTTATTTTAGGTTTTTTTTTCTCATTTAAACAATATACGGTTTTTAAGTTTCAAAATTTAACCTTTTAGAACTTGTGTGATAAATATTTTATTTTTATTTTTAATTTTTAAAAATTAGGTTTGTTTTCTTACCACTTCTTTTTTATGATTTTTTTGTTATCTTAACTAATTACTTAAATTTTTAGTCAAATTCTATGAACAATAGCAACTTTTTAAAACTATATTTTTTAGTCTTAAAAATTTGGCCTGATTTTTTAAAACACTCGAAATAAGTAGATAATCAAATAAACAAATCAAAGGGTGAATATAATATTTATAAGTTTAATTTTAAGAAACAAATTATAAATTATTTGATCTCCCAAATTAAAAAAATGCTCCATTTTCATCTCCAACATCTGTATGCTATTAGTTTTTCTTTATTTTTTTTTAGCTCAATAAGATGTGGAAGTGGAGGGATTTGCATATATGATATCTTAGTCTAAGTTAGTTGAAGTTTGTTTAGAAGGAACGAATGTGTGTCAGTATGTGTATACACATATGTAGACTTAATAATTATAACAAATACCCTTAAATTTTGCCATTTATTTTAAAACATCCCTATATAGATTTTTAAAAGTTACAATATTATCTCCCAATTTTCATAAACATTTCAAAACTACCATTGGAATCTATTTGAATTCTTAACCAAAATCAAGATTTAGAATTGTGTGACGATGACCAAAAATGGTATAGTGATCAAATATTTGTTCTAAATTATTATCACACCATTTCATATCTTAATTTTCATCTAAAATCTATATTTTTGAAACATTTTATGAAAATTTATGAATAATATTATAACTTTTAAAAGTATAGAGATATTTCTTTTATAGAATGACAAAGTTTAAGAATACTTTTTAAAATACGATATCTTTTTGGAAAAAAAAAATTATTAACCAAAAGTAATAACTCACAAGGTGATCTTTATTAAGAAGACACGAAACCCAATTAGGGTAAACATCCTCTCGAAAGTCATCATGACTAAAAGGTTTACAGCAGCAAGAGCCAAAGAGAGGACGATATGACTCGAAAAGGAAGAAAACAAATCTTTTATCCTACTCTTTCCTCCTTCTATTATGAGGTGAGAAGAAATTAAAAGAAGATAATAGCAAAGCATCACCAAGCCAAGGAGATGAAATAAGGAAAGCAGAAGGCAACAAAGACGACTTTTTTCTGGATTTGGCATTTTGTAGGAATAGAAAAACAAAACAAAACATTTTAGTTTTTAGCGAATATATATATTATTATCTTAAATGACCGACGTGGTTGGTTGGAGATTGATGCATCCCATCTCATCCTTCTTTTATTTGTTTATTTTTTTATTTTTATTATTATATTGGGGCCCAATTCCACCCTCGTCTTTACTTAAAACCTACCCTTTCTGACCTTTGTGCATGGAGATTTGGATTTAAAGAAATGTTAAATTACAGATATAGTACATTTATAATTTGCAAAATATTAATAAGCTAAACTTAGTTATATCAATAATGTGATGAAATCAAGAGTTTACGGTAAAAATCATACAACTTCATAAATTTAGGAGTGAAAATTAATTGTTTGTTTAAATTATATAAAAAAAAAAAAATTAATATATACTACTTTGTTCTTTCTACTTTCAATTTTGATTCCGATAATTATACTTCAAAATATTTATTTAGTCCTAACTTTTTTGTTCGTATACTTTCAATATATATATATATAGTTTCTTGTACTCTTAAAAAATGACCTTTAAAAAAAATGAAAATGAAGGGACAAAAATGGTTACTTTTTTAAAATATAGGAACTGAAAAATAGAAAATTTGAAAATACAGTGATCAATATGAACCAAAGCTAAGATATGAACCAAAATGAAACAAAGTCAAAAATACAGGGACCAAAGTAGCTAACCATTAAACTTTATAACAATATATCTTAAAAAATTTTCCTAGAATCACCTCATATACTTCCAAAAGTTTCCTTAAATGTTTGAAAACGACCATTGAAATAAAAATTCTTTAAAATTTCAACGGTAGAATAGGACTTGAAATTGTGAAATATAAATCTTAAATGAAAATTCGAATCTCTATATTATTTTAGGCTATTGTCACACCGTGTTTCTAAGCCTCTATTTTTGTTTGAAATTTTGAAAAATTTGTACTCCAATGATAATTTTGTAACGTTCGTGAAAATTCATGGATAATATTATAATTTTTAAAAGTAAAATATTTTTTAAACAAATGAAAAAGTTCGGATGTTTCTTTATACATTTTTGTCTTTTTCTTGTTTCGTTTTTATTTCAATATAAAAATGAATGGGTATAACAAACAAAGAAATGAACTCACGGGATTATTAACTGCAATTGCACCATCAACGACGTCGTATGTGCGAGTGGCGTTTGTTACATCGTCCTTAGTTTCAAAGAAGTGGGCCGGCAAAAATGTCGGCGCCGCCGACGTGGCCAAGCACACATCGGCTAACCTTGGGTTCTTCAATGCATTTATTTTCGCCTGCAAATTCACACCCACAAATAATTTCACAAACAATTACACAGAAACAAAAGGAACAAATAGGAACAAATACTTTTTTTTTTATTCCTACGTAATGTACTAATTTCTATTTAGTTTATAATTTTCAAAAGGTTATATATTTAATTTTAAATATTAAATTTTATTTTTAATTTAGTCCTTAAATTTCAAAATATCACAAACTTTTCTTCGATATTTGAGTTTTGCTTCAATTTAATCCATATGTTTTAAGATTTACACTTTTAATCTCAATTGTTCACTAAATACTCATTTTCTATCTTTAGTGTTAATTTAGGTTAATAAATTAAAAATAACTAAATGAATTATAATTAATTAAATTTTACTATTTTTATTACTTTTAAAATTAAATTTAAAATTTCACTTCATAATTATTTTTAATGAAAGAATGTAAAATCTTGAAATGCAGGGACCAAATTAAAACAAAACTCAAATTTCAAAAGTAAAATTGTAACATTTTAAAACTTAGAAACCAAATAGAAATTAGAGCCAAAACTTAAGGACAAAAATTATATTATTTCCAAGAATATATATATATATATATTAGAAATTTTAAATTTAATTTTAAAACAAATTACCAAAGCCACCCATGAACTATGATAGTAGTTGTAATTATATTTTCAAATTTTCAATGGTAAAAGTTAAGCCCTCAAACTTAACCACGTGTTAAAATTAAAACCTCAAATTGAACCTTCGAATGATAAAAATTGAATCTTCACACTTATACAATTATGCAAGTTTGAGGGTCCAATTTAGACAGTTGTATAAATTTAAAGACTCAGTTTTTATAATTGAAAGTATGAAGATATAATTACAATTATCATCATATTTTAGGGACAAGTTTTGCAATTTATCCTAATTTAATAATGATAGAAAGTAGTTATTATTCTTTTATATAATTAATAGACATTTAACCCTAAAGAGGAAAAATGAGTATGTAGTTCAGATTGAGGTTAAAAATAAAAGTCTTGAAACTTATGAATCAAAATGAAAACAAAACTCAAATCTTAAAAGTAAAATTGTAACATTTTGAAATCTATAGACTAAATTAAAATCAAACTCAAAACTTAAATCTAAAAATATAACATTTTGAAACATAGTGACGAAATGGAAACTAAACTCAAAATCTTATTTAGAAACTTTTTTTTTATGATGTTGTTACTCGACGATAAAGACATGATATTAACTTAACAATTCAATTTCGAAGTGAGAAATTCGATTTTCCACCCATATATTATTTTAAAAAAACATTAACAATTCATTTGGTACAAAGAAATTGGTTGGCTTGTTCTTTTGAAAAATTTTTAGCTTAATAAATTTATAATTAATTAATATTTTTTCTTTAATTTAGAGACTGTAGGGAGAAAATCATCAAAATTAAAACTAAATTTATAATATAACAACTTAAAATAAAACATTAAATTAAAAATTATGTTTTCGGTCCTCTCAGTTTTAAAGATTTAATTTAGTCATTATATTAATCTGTTTATGTGGTTTCGAGTTAGATTTCGAATGTGTCTAATTTAATTTTTGAAGTGTATAATTTTAAAAATAAGACATTTTAGAAAAAAGATAAAATGTTTGACACTAAAAAAAACTTTTAAAGAATTTTCAAAATATATTTTAAACCATTTTTGATCTAATTTTTTTTGAAAAAATATATTTTTCTCGAATTAATCAAAACATGACCTTTTTCTTTCTCAACCTACAAATAGTCAACAAATGGTAAATCCACTCAAAAGGCACACTTATTTTCTTATATTTATTACTGACGGGAAGTTTTAATATAATATACATAGCTAGCTAAAACATTAGTAAAAGATAATGTCAGAATTGTGATGACATAGGCTGAGAAATGAATGGATGAAATTGAAACTTAGCTCAAACCAAGGTGGATGATTTTTCAATGGTTAAAAAACAATTTTGGAAAACATTTTTGTTAACACTTCAAAATCTTTTTTTTAAATACTTTCGAAAGTTTTCATTTGATAGGGATCCAAAATTGAAACTTTCTTCTCATTTGTTAATCATTTGATTTTTTAGATTTTTTATTTATAAAAATTATATTCTTTTCTCACAATTTTTTTTATCATGATTTTCATCTTTTAGAACTCAACGTTTGAATTTTTATCCAAATTCTAAAAACACAAATAAATTAAATCATTTTTTTATTTTTTTAAAATTAAGTCTATTAATTTCCTCTTAATTTTCTATATTGATTTTTATTTTCCAAGTAAAAGAGTTGAATTCTTAACTAAATTTCAAATTCCAAAAACATATTTTTTAAAACACTACTTTTGTTTTTTTTAAAAAAATTAAACCTTGATTTGATTTTTGAAAACATTGGTAAAAAGTACATAGCAAAACAAACCCAATAAATTTAAAGTTGAAAAATGTGATTATAAGCTTAATTTTCAAAAACCAAAAAATCCAAATAAAATAATTATCAAACTAGACTTTAATTATCAAAATTTAACTAGATTTTTTAAAACATTTAAAAAACATAGATAACAAAAAGAAAAAAAATCAATATATACAGTAAAAATAGTATTTATAAATTTAATTTTAAAAATAAAAATACGAATTTTGAGACTAAACTTGTGGACAAATTATAAAAATAAAATGTGTATTTTAAGAGAAAAAAATAAAAGCATAGACATGAAAGGAGAGGGTAAAATTGAATATTGATTACATCATTAGTGGTGAAGATGACTGGTTGGAGAAACTTGATGTCAAAAGCTGGAATCACAACATTGGTCAGTGTTTGTTTCAAACTCAAATCTCCGACCAAATCATTCACCACCGTTCTCAGCTGCTTCCCGTCGTACTTTGGCCCTCTGGCTTGCCCAAACAAGTTCAGAACTCCACCAAGAAAATTCCTTTATAATCATCCCCCCCAAAAAAAAAACAAACCACAAATTAACTCAATTCTCTAACAAAAACCAAACTAAAATATCTCTAAAACAACACCTCACCTTCGTTGAGGAAAAATCTTTGGAGTTTCTTTCATGTAAAACTCCGAAATCTTGTTCGCCGCAAACAACGGTCGATTGTTCTTGTCTGGAGCTGTAAGCATAGCCGTGACTAATCCTCCGGTACTCGTTCCTGCAATTACGTCGAAGTAATCTGCTAATCTCGCCTCTGGGCCATCTAACTCCTACTATGTCAATTCAAATTATTTCAAAACTTTACAAACCATACATGTTCGAAAGTTAGAAGGTAAAATTTTGTCGTTCACCTGAAGTTTGGATTCAAGAAAGGCGAGAACGGTTCCGGGGATGATGCCTTTGACACCGCCACCATCGATGCTTAGAATTGTTATGAGCTCCCCACTCTCAAAATTTGGATTCATCTTTTGGTTTTCTTGACGGAATGTAGGAAGGTTTGTGTTATATGGATTATATGGGTGATTTTTTGAAAGTTTAAAGCTTATGGAATGCTATGGGAGCTCGGAAGTAAGTGATATTTAAGAAGCCAAAGAGGAAAGATTTGTTTCTATAATTTCAAAGGAGGTACGATTCCTTTCGTCAAGATTGGTGACTAGTGGGTAATTAATACTATAATAAATAATGGATAGATGAGTCCGCTTTTGTAGGCCAGCAATCTCTCTCTAGATGCCTCCCTTCGTTTTTAAATGTAATTAAAAATTTAAATCTATTCCAAGTTTTGAACTTTAATTAGTATTTTGTTTGTATTAGTCATTTTTTTTGTTGAAATATTTAATATGTTACAATTTGATTCTTATTTTTGAAGATAAGAAAGCTTAGAAAACGAAATGTTTGAATGATTAATATGCATGGTGATTGAACTAAAACAATTAACCAAAATAAGAAAACATAAACTTGAAGGAATCAATTGAACAATAAAGTAATATGCAAACTCAAATTTGAATTAATTGTGTTCAATTAAAAATTGCACTGGTTAAATAATAGTTCATTGATATTATGTTATACATTATTCTTACGAGTTTGGAGTGTTGGTGATAAAAGGTTAATTCGTGTGGATGAAATAACTCATCGAATTTGTCATAATATCTAAATATGTACTATTGAAAAAAAAATGAAAGAACAAGACGAGGTAACTAAATTTAAATACAAAAATAGTTAAATTAAATTATTTTGTTTCGTAAAAATAGAACACAAATTTGAGATTAAGATTTTTTTTTTTTTGAAAACTAAAATGATGGACCAAATAAAAAGGACTTAAAACAAATATAACTTACTTAAGATGTAACCAAATCATATTTAAAAACAAATATAACTTTTACTCCTATGATGTAACATTTACCTTCAAATGAGGGAGATTTTGGAGGTTTTCCTATTATACTTCTTGAGGAGTTTTCATATTGAAAGGCAACTAATAGATTCTATATTTATGAGATATGACGTTAGTCGTAATTTCTTCAACCCATAACATTGTTGGATTGGTATGGTAACCCTAGAAGAATAAATAGGGTTTAATTAAACTTTTTCTTAAAGAATGTTTAACTTGATCTAATTAGATATTTTTAAATTAGATTACTAAAAACTCTAATTTAGACTAAATAACAAGATTGATAAAAATTATGTAACAATATACTCAATCAACCTCAACCAAAAAAATCAAGCAATTAAAATTAAATGCAAAAATAAATAGGAAAGAGATAAAGAAGAAGACACCATGATTTTTATAGCGGGTTGGTCAAACACAATCTACATCCATTTTTCCAAACGCCTCTTGGGACTTCAATTAAACAATCTTCTTTGACTCTTTCTATAGAGTCGAACCGCTACCTTGTTCCTTTTAAGGGTTCAAGAACAAACTCAATCCTTTCCACAGGTTATGATCCAACCGTTACAATATTTCTGAAGCTTTAAATAATACAATAAAAACTCTTTAAAAAGAGTGGATATACAAATTTGAGCTCACACACTTTAATTCTCACAATATAATAAAAATTTCTATCAAGAATTAGATGAAAAGAAATAAAATTGGAAGCTTGTAGAAAGAGTAACAATGGTGACTTTTTTGCTAATTTTGATAATTGTAAAATGTGAAAAGTTGAAATAATTTTAGAGAAAATGAAGTATAAAAGAGAAAGAAATAGGGTAAAAATCAGATTTTGATTTGGACGATTAGATCGATCAAAAAGTAAAATGGAAAGTAAAGATTGAAAGTGAAAAAGAAAAAATATAAAATAAATATTTATTTATTTATTTATTTTAAAAGCATTTACATCCGAACTCCAATTTAGGTGATTCAGAAGACATTAAAATATTGTTCTAAGTTTTATGCTATGAATTATTCAAAATAATAAAATTTTTAAGTAAATAAAATTAGGTTTGTTATCATTAATACATTAATTAATTAAAATTAATAATTTGAGATTAATGAAAAAAAAACAGACATCTTAGTAGGCCTTGCTTTAATTAGCATGCACCCTCTCGGACGAGGTCTCGTTGAATTTCTCGATAAGTTTGTTATGTTTTGGTGTATAAGAAACCGTATGGTGTCTTTTAATTCTAGCTTCTTTACATAAAATTATAAAATTGTCCCTAAGGTATTCTAGTCATTATCTATTCTTAAGGCCTTAAATCCTTTTTCTAGTTCAATTTTCAACCAAAATTTCCCAACATGTAAAGGTTTCAAATCCATCCAATCTTGTTTTACAAAGTAAAAACTCACAACTTTTTCAAGAAATCGTAAACAATAATTGTAAAGTTTTTGCTTCTCCTAGAGTTAAAACCCACCCCATTGGTCCCACAAGTTCGAATGTATAGTCTAAAAATCTCTTTGGATAATTTTGTGCTCCTAGAAAATTTCACTCGACTTTGTTTTAAAGAGTACAATGTTCACATAAAAGTAATTTTGAAGGCTTAAGTTTACTTTAAGAAAAAGAAAAAAAAAAAAGAAAAAAAAGCCAACCATTGTGCCAAAGGAAAACTTCTTTATCCTTTTCTGAAGAGATTACTTTATTTCTCCAAAGAAAATCCCAATAAATGAGAGAGCATATAAGAAAGATAATACATTGATAGTGAACAATTTTACCAACTAAAGATAGCAAGACAAATCTCACCAGCACCCTGATGGTGTTGAATCCTAAAGCGGAAGCGTAAAATCACTTTTGTTATTGATTTTGGAAGATGAAAATAAATACTATTGGAGATTTGATTTGTTGGTTTTATAATTTTCACTAAGGAATTGGTTCTACAGATGTCTCAAATAAAGTCTTAACATTCAGTTGTGACATCAGAATATTTTCCTACAGAATATTTTCCTTATTTGGAAAATATCCGTCTGTGATATTTAGTTCAATATATTCTTTTTCGAAGCGCAACATTTTATTCCAAATACGAACTTATTTCTTTGATTGGATTCGATTATTTAAAGTGAGTTTTGCAGACCTTTTAGGGTCACCGCATTTGTTTAATTGAGCAAGACGTTTTCTGTACTTCGGCCAAACTATTCTACATCGTGTTCTTGCTTTTTTGCTCACTATTCTGCTATGTATGTTCTTCATCCATTGAGTGCAACACTTCGAAGAGTTTCACAGTCTTAGGGGAAACCTAGGCCATTGCTGCCAGAGAAGGGATTCTCAATGTTAAAGGGAGCCTAAGATTCAGCTTCAGAGAAGGAGCTATCTATCTTAGAAGGACCTAAGATTTGTTAGTGAAGGGAGTTCACTGATCCAAGAGAAAGATAATCAAGTTGAAAGGGTTCTCACACACTATCAGGTAGTGAAGTGTTAGACGCTAATATTAACATATACTTAGAGAAAGCCTAAATTCAGTTGAGGAGGAGTCTCACATCTAGGGGGAGCCTAGGTGACACGTGTGTTAAGCTCTACGTGAGCCACTATAGTAATTAGTGTATTACAGATAAGTACTACATTGTAAACTACTTAATTTAATAATATTAATGGATTATTTTTCCTGGGCACTCTACTCCCCAAACGTAGGTGTTTATCACTGAACTAGGTTACCAACTGTTGCGTGTCTTTACTTGTTGTTGGTATTTTTTTTTGTTATAGTTGTTGTCAGTGCTTTCTGTTTAACATCCACATATCGAATGATGAATCATCCTATTACCTTTTTCAATTGGTATAAGAGCATGTCACATTTATCTCAGGTACTTTGATCATTGAAGGGATCAAAGAAATAGGCTCTACCACTCATTTACCTGTTCTTGATGGAACAGACTATTCGTACTTGAAAGCTTGAATGACTTCCTTTTTTAAGTCATTTGATAGCAAAACTTGGAAGGCTGTTGTATCCCATCCTACCATCAAAAATGATGATGGGAAGGAAATCTTGTAGCTAGAGGCTCAGTTGTCTAGAGATGAAGATGAAGCTTCTTTGAAAAATTCACATACCTTGAATGCCATTCAATGGTGTAGATCGAAACATATTTAAACTGATTAATACTTATGCCTCAGCTAAGGAGGCATGGGATATCTTGTTTGTTGCTCATGAAGGAATGTCTAAAGTAAAGATGTTCAGACTACAGTTAGTGACATCAAATTTTGAGCATCTAAGAATGCACGATGAAGAATCTATTGTTGAATTCAATTTACGTTTTCTACCTACTGCAAATGAGTCGTTTGCTCTCGGAGAGAAGATTTCAAAAGAAAAACTTTTCCGGAAGGTACTTAGATCTCTATCTAAGAGATTTAACATGAAAGTCACTACCATTGAGGAAGCCCAAGACATAACAAAGTTGAGAGTAGATGAATTATTTGGCTCCTTACTCACTTTTGAAATGTCCCTCGATGGAAAAATCAAAAAGAAAAATAAAGGAATTACTCTTTAATCTGCTGCTAAAGAAGAGTTTATTGATGATGATAAAGAATCAGAATACCCTATTGCTGAATCAATTGCATTGCTTTCAAAATAGTTTAATTGCGTGCTCAAACATTTTGGTAAGAGGTATGGCTTTTATAGTAACAAAAAATCTGGAGGATCTACTTCCCCCAATCAATTCAGATATCAGAGCAGTAAAAAAGAAATTGAGAAGCCAAGTAATCTACTTTCTCACAAGAAAAAGAACTTCAAAGAGAGAGTGTTGTGGATTTGGTCATATGATGTCCCACTTTTCTGAAGAGACAAAGCAAAGACTATGTATTAACTTTGTTTGATATTGAATATGAAGATAGTAGTGATTCAGAGGATAATGTCAAAGAACTTATTAGTAACATCTCCTTGGACACCTCATCATGCGATATTTCTGAATGTGATGTGTATGCAAAAACGATCATGATAGTGTGGGACTTGAGTCTACAAATCATTATCATACTCTTTTTCTCAAATGGCAAGATGATAAAAACGCACTTGATGCAGATAAGAGTTGAGACTTTGATCATTGTCATGAATTTGAGAAGTTGTTTGTTCCTACTTCAATTGTAATGTCGGTTTGTGATAATGTTGAAATTGCTACTAATTGAGAAGGAAATGAAGATGTAGATACTCATGATGAAAATATTTTGAATTTTGTGGTTGAGAATATTGTTGTTGCCTCCAATGTGCTCGATGTTATTGATTCACAAAGTGTTCTATGGTTTCGACTGTTATTGGCACTAGGCCTAGTGACAAGGCTCAAAATGTTAAAGAAAATGTCAATACTCTGTATGAGTCTTCCACTTTACTTGACCAAAATTCCGATAATGTTAATTTCTTAACCTCCGCAGCTCCTGAGAATGTAAAAAATGTTGGTAAATTTGAATTGGCACTGGTTTCAGCGACCCGAGTTTAGAGAATTCTCCCCGCTCTACTCATTCTGATGATGAAGAAGATATCCCCGTTGTTGCTCTTTGATCTAAGAAAGTTGTTGATAGTATAGGTATTTCCGGAGGATGGTAATGATAACGTTGATACTTCTTCTGAGTCATCTAATCATGATTCTAAGCAATCTGCTTCTAAGAAAGCCTCTGACTAGGGTTTCAAGAGTAGCTTAGACAAAGAAGCTACAGGCTCTGTTCAACTCACTAAGGCCACGACTCATATCAAAAGAACACAACCATTTATGTCTAATGTCCCTTCTGTGCCTTTGGATGGAGTCTCTTTTCACATTGAAGAGAGTGCAAGCCTGTGGAAGTATCTTGTAAAATAAATGATTGTGGATGAGAAAGAATTATCTAATCGTACTCAAGAATGTGTTGAGCTTATTGGAATAGATTCAAACTGTTGGTCTTGAGAGAATTTTTTTGAACTTGGGGCCCTACTATCCTCAGCTGGTTCGTGAATTCATTGTGAATCTTCCCTCATAATTTGGAGAATTAGCTAGTCTAGATTTTCAGATGGGCGACATGTTTTTTTTTTCTCTGCTACTGTGGTCATCCAATTTCTTTGTTGTAATGTACCTGAAAATATGAGAGAACAAAATCCTTCTTTAAGAGATTTGGTGTTTAAGTTAACTAAAGGAGCTCGTTCCTCTTGGCCACGTAAGAGTCAACTGTCTATGGCTGGCTTAAGTGTTAAATATGCCATTTTGCGTAGGATTGAAATTTATAATTAGTGCTCTTCTTCGCACAAATCTGGTTTGTCCATTACTCTTGCTACTTTGATGTATTAGATTGAGTCTAAATTACAATTCAATTATGGTGTGTTTGTAATCAATCAGACTAAACGTCACATTGGGTCCACAGCTCAAAATTTGCCTATTTTTTTCCTCGCCTTATTTGTGGTATTCTATTGTCTCAGAAGCCTGATCTTCTCACTATTGGGGTTGATGCCCTAAAGTCTCGTGTCCTGTAGTTTGTAATCAGTTTGCACAAATGCTTGTGTTGTATAATATATCATATTTACTTCACATCTTGTATTTTGCTCAGTTACATGTTTTATTTGCTTTACCACAAACCAATAAACATAAAATCCCTGGTTATCTGTATGTAACTTAAGCATGTATGTGGTGACATACAAGTGGATCATGTCTTGAGTGATAACCAAAATGGTCTGCAGTATATGGATATGGGAGGAAAACCTTATTCTAGAAATGCTACGGATGCGGCCCGCTTTGTGGAATGGTCACAAGTGTTGCGACTTGTCACAGATGATCTGATCCTGATCTTTTATGTTGGGGACATGCGAGCGGGGACGTCCTATACAAAGAGTTTGTATAAGACCTGACCATGAAGTGTTAACGTCTCGTTATATACTACCGTTCATGACAGAGACTTCACTTCACTAGGATGACTATAGGTAACATAACATCAATCCTGAGTGAGTTGGGAACTTCTGTCATTGAGGGCGATCCTTTGATTTGTAAGGGTGTGAGTGGCCAATGATTCAAACCTACCATTTTGGGGATTCATCTAATTTGGGAGATGGGAACTCAACTACACAAGATGGAATTCACTCATTCCCCGAAGTAGGGGTAAGTAGATAGATAGCTCCTTAAAGGCTGATTTTAGGGCTTGAATGATGTGACGCCACACACCTTTTCTTGGCCCGTGAGGTGTTCACACATATTTGGACTATGTTGTATTTTTCATTAAAGGAATCAATGGTACTTAAGAAGTGAGATGTAACTATAGGGGCAAAACAGTAATTTGGCCTAGTTGTACTTACGAGCATCTGTGAAGGGTCATCGTACACATGATTGGTTACATCCGATGGACACAGAAATATATCTGTGGTAAGAAGAGTTCAACTATAGGTCTTTAGTGAAATGTCTGACAGTTAACGGACGGTAGATCTCGTGGCTAAAGAGTTTAGTCAACTATTCACGGATCGTTAGAGGTTCGAGCCACAGGTCCATTAGGTTCTCTAGGTAGCTTGGATAAAGTCGAGAATCAGTGTTTGGGTTAATTTGAAATGTTCAAATTGACAAGAGGGAGTTTGATTATATATGATATAATTGGACTGGTTAATTATATATGATATAATTGACTAAATGTATAAGATACATTATTTTGGAGAAAATTATATATAAATATGATTTATATCATGTAGATGAGAAATTACTATAGTAAATATGTGATATCAAACTATAGGGTAAAAATATAATATGATTATTGTTGGAGGAAAATTGATGGGTAGGGTTGCGCACGCAATCATGCGTTAGACATGGCTTAAGCTATGCGTTTATGCCCATCCGTCAGAGGTCATGCGTTGGAATGAAAATGCGTTATTCTAGTATGCAATGACTACGTGTTCCTATCATAAGTTTTCTTATGCTCACGCCAAGTATAACGCGAACGCAAGTTTCTCGGATAATCCGAGGTCGAACACAGGGACTTGTCACTCAATAATGCTTGTGAAGCAATGCGTTTGAGGCAATTAATAAAAATAAAAAGAAGAAAGTTTAATGGATTTACACACTACTCCTACTCCTAACTAAACAGATTGAGCAATAGAAGACTTGCGATGAGAATTGGTAGATACACAACAACCATTAACACATATTAATGTTTATTATCTTAAATCGCTCCAGTAATCCCAGTTCGTCACACCAACGCATTACACATCTCTTGGTGGTCAGCCGCATGACTATATCTCTATAGTGCATGGTTGCGTCGAGCATAAGATTGTGCCTATCTCTAGGAATAATGCATAGTTTGATTTAGTGCGCTCCATCTCTTACCTTCTCAAGCAGTTAGACGCGACTATTTAACTTATAGACAAGCAATGCAACAACCCATAGACAAGCGTTGCTACAGCTTTTCACCAAGCACAGAGGATTAACTTACTATACTCACACAAAGCACACCTTTCGGTGGATTGCTACATGCATCCTATCTCTAGGCAACATGATTAAATATGCGATCGCCTTTAATAAATAAACGATGAAGGTAAATGATGATAAAGATAAAGATGATGAAGAAGATGGCATTGAAGAAATCAAGAGATGCATTAATTACAAAATGTCTTAATATTTTAAGCTAAAATGTAATACAATACAGAGGTTAGAAGAGAAATGAAGGATTCTACGTCAAGGTTGTCGGTGGTGCCATGGATGAATGGTGGAGATGTCTCTCTTGAGCTCTATCTTCGGCGAAAGCTCTGGTCGTCACTCGATCTGAGTTGTGGAGGTGAAGAATTCTCACTGAAAATCTTGCTCAAGCTCTCATTTGTGATCGCAAACCTCTGCCTTGAGGTAGAAGTTAAGATGCTTTGAAATGAAGGTCCAAGGGGCTATTTATAGGGTTTAAATGCCGATAGCTATCATGATTGCGTAATGTCTCACTACTGCCTTTGTCGTGGTATGGGCAATGTCATATCGTCTTATCTTGTTGATACTCCCAAGGTATGCATCCGAGCTTGATTCAGCTGAAGTATCAATGCATTCTACCCATCTTGTGATCGTTCTTCTATTATGGCTATCACTCCGTGGCCACAATCTCCAAGTGATTACCGCATTCGCTTGATCACCGCAACTTCCATGCGATGGACGCATTCGATCACTGCATGCATTTGTTAATAAGGTTGAGAGGAGTCTCACACACTATTGGGTGTCGAAGTGTCATATACTAATATTAACATGCTTAAGAGGCTAAGTTCAGTTAAGAGGGAGTCTCACATCTAGGGGGAGCCTAGTGACACGTGAGTTAAGCTCTACGTGAGCCACTGTTGATATTATAAATAAGTACTACATTGTAAACTATTTAATTCTTTAATATTAGTGGATTATCTTTCCTGGCACTCTGTCCTCCAGACGTAGGTGTTTATCACCGAACGGGATTACCAACTGTTGCGTGTCTTTACTTGTTTACTTGTTGTTGGTATTTTTGTTGCTACGATTGTTGGTAGTGCTTTCTATTTAACATCCACATATCGAGTGATGAGTCATCCTATTGCCTTTTTCAAATACAAAATTAAAATTAACATGCATCTCATGCTATAGAATAGAATAAGCATTAAATTAAGGAGAGAAAAATTAATACCTCTGAAGACCATTTCTTTTAGATCTTCTCCAAGCCTTCTAATGACGAACAAAATATTGCAATTCATAGTAGACACCTCCAAAATGCCTTTCCGACTATCCTGGCAAGAACCTCACTTGTGGGAGTGGCATAATTCAAAAGAGATAGAGGAATATTTGGAAAAATACAAAGTGAGAATTTTCCTGTACACTATTACAAAGTTGAGCTTTAATATCGATTTTAAACTGACATTATAGAGGTACAATGTCGGTTAAAAACTGACATTAAAGATGGTGTTATAAAAGGTTGACAGATTTGAGACTTACGTCGTTAATAAGCCCCAGACTTGATCAAAACCGAACTACTCCTATTACTACTAAAACATAGCAACAGTGGTAAGTGCAAGGTCGAACCACAGGAAGTGAAGAATTTATTTATTTTAAGTTAAAATTGACTTCAGAAAAAAAAAATAGTAAAAATGGGATTTTGGTTTTTGGTTAAAATTTGAAAAATGCAAGAAAGATAAATTGCATGGGATAAATGAAACAATAATTGGTTCATCTAGTTCTCGGATCAAGTAGCCATTCAATGTAATTTAAATCATCGATTTCTGCCAGCGAATCATGTCATCGAATTATGCATGCATAGCTACCCAATTGATGCGAATTAACTAATCTCTACAAAGGCCGACAATCAATTAATATGAAACCAATCAAGCGTCCTAATTAATAATTAAGGTTAGAATAATCGTGACTTAATTAACCTACATGCTCCTAAATTCAATTAGGTTCTTAGCAGCCATAAAGAACTAGAAACACATGCATTAAGCTTTAAGATTCAACTATGTCGATTAATTGTCAAGAAAAGTCATGTTCAATTAACCAAATTTTCTTCAAATCTAGATTAAACATGCAATGTAAAGATTCAAGGTCAGCCATAATCTCAAGCATACAAATTTAATCGATGCTACCGGGGTAAACTTAAAGCGTGGTCGACCTACTAGGATATGTACGAGCTCAAGATTAACTAGCGATAGAATTGGAATCATAATAGAGGCGTCAATGCAACACACAAATACAATTCAAAATCAAGCAAGATTTAAAGAAAAAACAATTATGAATTAAAACAAAAATTTGGGCAAAAAGACTCAATAATTTACATTAATGCACGAAAAGAACTAGATAGAAAGATTACCTCATCAATTCATAGACAAACCAACGAGATACAATCCAATACATATTCATAATCCAAAATCAAACTTAAAAAACTATCCTAATAATACTGAAATTAAAGAGAGAGGAAGAAAATAGGGCCTCTCCTCAACCTCCATCAAAATTCAGTCTATCCTTATTAATTTTTAGCACACTCTTAAACTAAATCGAAAGAATTACATTTATAGAAAAATGGACAATGTCACGATGCTGTGTGGAGCGTTGCATCGCTGTTGCAGCTGGTTTTGAGCATTAGGCATAAAAGTCCAATGCTAGGCATCGCTCACTTGCGCGCGCGCGAGGGTTTCTTCGTCTTCAACATCGTAGCATTGCAACACTGTTGGTGAGCATTGCAATGCTACCCATTCTGTCTAACAATGTTTGGTGAGTATCAAGCCAATGTAAATCACGAGTGTTGCGACGCTGAAGCAGGGACATTTTGGTTTTTTTGACCTTTTTGAAGCCCGAATGCTCAAATCACCTCCAAATTGCTTCAAATTAACCCTGTTCAACTTCAAATTGCCAATTCTACCTCTCGGTTGCTCAGTACCTACAAAAATAGGAAAATAAACACATAAAATCCTCGAGCCTGAATTAAGCTAGAAATAATAGCTCTTTTTTAGAGCTATCAAACACCTCTGACTTAAAGTAATACATTGTCCGTAATGTATTTCAAGTAAAGCTGAATAAAAAAGAAGATAAGGGAACAAAAAACCTCCCCTGAGAATGTGGTTGCACATGGGATGGTGGTGCCGGGCATCTCCTCCTCGCAAGATCAAGCTCTGAGAGGCCTACAAAAAAGAGAAAAATAAAAGAAAAAATTACAAAAGAAAACCTAGAAAACAAACAAAAGTTTAGCAAAACTAAAAAGAAAAACTAAAAATAACAAAAGTGAAAAAGAAAAGAAAAGTAAAAAGAAAAACCAAGGGCACAAAAAGGAAAAGACTAGCCTTAGTCAGATTCAAGAGAGTCCGGGTTTCTCTTAAGATTGCTCTGGAATTCGATGATGTCGTAATAAAGGCGGAAATGTCCATAAATGAAGTTCACCCCAAACCTAATAAAGATGCACCATCCTCTCCTCGTTGTCAGGAATCTCCACCCCAGACCTACGACACAGCTCTGTAATTAAGCTAGAGTGTCCTAGGCTGCCTATTGGAACATCGTCCACAATGATGGATCGAAGCCCTAATGACCCGATCGACATTGATGGACATCCCTTGGACTAGGCAGTACAGGAGTTTGACCCGCTCTTTGGTGACATCCGTAAGGCGTAGGACTGGCATCAATCTGGAACAAACAAAAGAATGCTAGATTTGGCCAGTGATGAACATGTTTGTCCCTTTAAATCTCACAGTCACCCCTCTGGATCTGGCTTACTAAACTCCTGAACCACATAAGGCCTCTATCACCTCCTCCTCGATGAATTGCTGAGAAGAAAGCCCATTGTACTCATCGTTGAAGTTACGTAAACCGTAGACTTCATGGATGCGTGACGACGAAAAGGTGACCCTAATACCCATCACCAACCAAAAGTCCCTATGTTCATCGATGTTGGGATAAAAATCCCTAACTAGTGGGACCATCGCCTCGCCAAGATGGGCTACCAAAGACTCTCACCCCATCTGCTGTATGGCAACAGTGATGTATGGGTAAAAATCAGCCTCTAGGATTAAGGCTCTTGGGGACTAGCTTCCTATTGGAAACTACATATTGATATCTATCCAAAGCCCCTTGCGAGCTAAACCTAGGGTGCTTAAAAACTGATTCAAGGTGTTGCCCACTCCTACTGGTGCTAGCCTCTCTTCTTCCCACTCTCCTAGGACCCATTATAAAGATTTCTAAAGGAAATTTCATAAAACTTGGTTTTCTAAGAAAAATCTCACACACTCCTCTCAATCCCTACCCAAAATTCACTCCAAATTTTCAACAACCACACTCAAATTCACCTACACACAAAAAAATCCCAACATCTTATTCATACATTCAAAGTTCACCCTACACAAATCTTTAAACCCATTCCAACAAGTAAGAAAATCATGAAAAATCAAGAAATCTCACAACCATTCAGCAAATATATGAAATAATGAACAAAGAATGGCAAAAATCTTACCTTAAATGGAGAAATCTTAAAATGTCAAAAAACTTGCTTAGATTTCGAAATTGGGAGAAAAACCCATAAAATCAATGTTGAAATAGGGAGAAACTTGAAGATTTAAAGAAAAAAAAAAGGAACATGTGATTTAGGTGAAAGAAGAGTGAAGAAAATGGAGAAGAATGGGAGAAGAAGCGTCGAAGCGAAATGAAAATTGGAGAAGAAGGTGAACGGCTACTGTAGAATTGCGTTTTAACATTGTTATGCCTCACACGTTGCAACGCTGTGATTGCAGCATCGCAACACTGTACCCTAATTTTTTTTTTTTTTTTTTTTACAATAGGTCCTATTTTATCCAATTTGTCTAGTTTTTCTATAAAATAAGTGTAGTTACTCCTAAGTCAAAGGTGGACTTTTCGGGGTGACAATAGAATTATAAACCAAATAATTCAATTATAAGTATGCAAAACACTAATTTCACAAAAGCAATTATTTAAAGATGCAAGAGACAAGAAATTTTTTTAAAATTTGGACTCAAAATCATGATCATGCATCTCTAACGTTCTTTCGTGCAAATTTTATCACAAGAAGAGTACATAATAGACTATCATGATAACAACAGAGCAAACAAGCTGACAAAGTAATTAAGCACAGAACATAGTCCGAGCACAGCGCTTAAGGACCCCAAACTAATAAAAAGTACTTTATATGCATCCCACCCCCAACTTTATTCTTGCTCGTCCTGAGCAAGGCAAAAACACACAATAAAATAGAACATAAGATAATCGAAGATATGCTAGCTCTAGATACAAAGTTATTACTCCAGCCTCAACGGTCAATAAGAATGAAATTTGTAATCAAGAACGAAAATTAATTATGATTAATCAAAGAAGCACAAATTTAAAAATGGTTTTTAATCTATTCATGCATGAGTGAGCCTAGAGTTTTGCTAAGTAAGTTTGCACAGCCTGAAAAAGTTTTAAAAGGTCCTCATCACTTTTTCTCCTACTTTGGTTCGGTTATCAATATCAAACATACCACACTTGCAAAAGAGAGGGCAACATTTAGACAAGGGTGCCTAAACACACACAAAAAGAATATAAAGAGCATTTATTTTACCTAGAGGGCTATCTTTCACATCCCACCTTTGGGAACCTATCCACTCTTTTCTCACAGGACCCTAACTTGACACGGCGAAAGTAGCTCTTTTCACCTCTATCTATGCATACACACACAATTTTTTGTAAGCACGTTGAGTAATGCCTTTTTTTTATTTTTTATTTTCATAATTGCAACTGATTTGCCTTTTTTTTATTATTAATAAAAATCTATCCTAAAGGAAAGAAAAGAAAAACTAACTGAAAAAAAAAATCAAACCTAAAAAGATAAAAATAAGAATAAAAAAGGAAAGAAAATTTAAAACATGGCTACCTTCAGGAAGCGAAAATTTTTAACGTCGGTTGCTCGACGCGACCTGTCCCCTATCAAGACACAACGAAATTCTCGTATTTCTCTGATCCTTTCTTGGATGAGTCGATATAGCCTGGTAAGGCCATAAGGGTTCTCATCTTTTGAAAAGAACCAGACAAGTCGAATTTTGAATTTTTTATTTTCTTTGAAAAAAGAAAAAGGAAAAATTGAAAGACTCTAAGACTAACTCAACTGACTCGTGAGGTGAAGGTGAGTGAAATTCAGAAATTAGAGAAATTCCAGGACAAAGAACAGATCGAGGCTTTGGAGCCTTCAACTCTATTACCTAAGACTCTTCGAAATAAGGCTAAGACTCATACTTAACCTCACCAACTTGTTCTTGGCATGGCAAGGGATAGACATCGTTGTCAAAATCAGTCCATGCGAACTCTTTCATAAGGTCAGCCTCGGTGCCACAGACGCGAGAAAGCTTTGAATGATTTTTTGACGTCAGTATAAGGGCTTGAGCTTCAACGTGAAACCCAATAGACTCCTACTCACATTCAGAAAAATCATTAGCACGTTAACACATTAAGAAATCCAATGTCTTACCTTCATCAGAAATTCTAGGAACCAGCTGCTCGGCAGACTCATCGATGTGAGTGTCTCCACTACTCAACTTGGCATCCTTAGAAGATGATGGTTCCCAGGACTCCTCGAGTCTCCTAACTGACTTAGTGATCTACGCAACGTAGTCACTCAGACTCCGAAGCTCAGTTATAACTTCATATTTGGAATAAAAGTTATCTTGCTGGAAACTCCGGGGTGCTTGATTACCCGTGGGGCATTCCTGAACAAACTCACCAGAATAATTAGAAAGTTCCCTAACTATATTCTCTAAAGAAATACCTGTATTGGCAGACGNACTATATTCTCTAAAGAAATACCTGTATTGGCAGACGAAAATGGCATCGACAACGACGTTTGACTAGGTAACTCCCAAGGAGAATAGTATTCGCACTTAGGTCCACGCAGATTCTGTACCTATATAGCAGCCATAACTTGAACAGTAGAAGTTAGATCAGATAATCGATTTCTAAATTCACTGATCTCACTTACCTCATACGGTCATATGGTCCAATCTTATACAAACACATTGTATAAGATACCTCAACTCACATGTCTCCACATGAACGATTTGGATCAAACTATTTGTAACACTTACCATATTTGTAACCCTTATAAAGTGAGTGTATCTAGGGATAAGACACCTAACCTTATCCATATACTACAGACCTTTTAGATTATTACTTGAATTCAATCAACTTGTATGTCAACTACATACTATTCGAGTTACAATAAATAACCTTGAATCTTAGTTTATTGGATTTGAGTTATGCAATTAATAAATAACACTTTATTTATAGAAAATAACACTTTTATAAATTAAATAATTTGTTTACAATTTACAGAGTACGAGATTTAGAACATAAATCCCAAGACATCCATCGCAGACTTCTCCTTCCACTTCATCTCCACTGCCTTCTGTTGCATCAAATTTCCTTTCCAGTACCCATCGTAGTCGTTGCTAAAACAATTGCCTCCTCTGAATCCGTCAGATTTCGCAATTACCACCTCATCCCATCCTAAGACTTTTATTTATCATCTTATCCTAAAACTAATATTTGCACAATAAACTACCGTTGAGGGTTCCATTAATGCAAGTAATTTCTACGAGTACCTATCATCTTCATAAGTGAAACTATAAATCTTAAGAACACCTCCAATTTCTCTAACTCACAACTAAAACCTCCTTCATCAATTTGTCTAAAAGAAATTAAGTATATCTTTAAAAATGGAACAAATCAAACTGAGGATATCACCTTCTTTCAATCCATCATAAAATTTCAACTCGATCGATACTAAAGCTTAAAAATTAAATTCTGATCATCGTCCATCAAAACCTTGCTACATACAAGTTCCACAAAATCTTCTAAGTAATGTTTATGAGGAGCCATACGACAAGTAAACATCTAAAATCATGTAACGACTCATCATTACTAACTGCATTCTCATCATTTTGTTGATTCATATCCTTCACGTACATTTTCAGTAGATTGTTTATCAATTTTCTTATCCATTTTGTTCATGTTTGTAAAATTGAACTCAATTTTTAAACAAATGTCCATCTGTACGAAAATTATAATAGCATTTTTCTTCTCTTTTCCTTATATTTTGATTTATGCTTTATGTTTTTCACTTGTCATTTCCATTTACATTTTGACCTTCCTCAAATCATTAGGGCTTCTCTAAATCCTTTTTTGTCTCGAAGTTTTGACGTGTTTGCATTCTATATAGAAACAAAAAGTCTTCTAAATCGTGTTTGGCCAAGATGTACTTAAGTCAAGAGATCTCAATTTAGCCCACTACTCCTGGTTTTATAATATCATCATCAAGTCGAAGTACATTATCAACTAGATGAAGAATTAATCATTGTGTTATAGGCTATTTCCTCCATCTCAACTTCCTTATTCCTTTGGTTATCATCTCTGGCCATGTTTCTAGATTATCTAAAACTTTGCCCACTTTGTCTTGAACTAAATGGGCCTTTTAATTTTTTTTTCTCCAAATACTATATTCCACTTTGCAATCAAACTAGTCTAGTTTGAATATGACTAAAAAGTTTGGGTTTCAAGATCTCTCGCATATAATTAAACTAGGGGAAAAAAATACCTTTTTAGCCCCTAAGTTTTCGAGAATAGGTGCGTTTGATCCCTAAAGTTTTAATTTGGTCATTTTAGTCCCTCAGATTTATAAAATAGGTTCGAAAGGTCCTTATTCTCATTTTCTAAGTTAATTAGATATTTTTAGGGCTATATTCAAATATATAACTGTTACAAAATCGATAAGTAAAGAAAATAAAAATAGGAAACGTAAAAGAAGATCGACACGCAGATATAAGTGGTTCATTAATAGTGTGTTAGCTATATCCACAAAGTAGAGAGAGAACAATACTATTAGAGAGATTTTTTTAGAATACAAAACGACGTCACTAGGTTTAGAAAGTTTATATAGTATACTTCTCTACACCCTAAGGTCATATGCGAGACCCTCGTACTCAGTTGTTCGAAGTACCAGATAAAAAATTCAAGATATTCCAGCAATAACAAGATGAACTAAAATATTTACAAATTTAGCAAAATTTCATTGTCTATAAGTGATAAACAATGATAGACACTGATAGACTACTATCATTTATCACTAATAAACATTATGTTTATTAGTGTTTATCATTGTCTATCACTGATAGATTCTGACATTTTGCTACAACTGAAAATATTTCTAGCAATTTTGTCATTTAAAACAATTACCCTATTTTTATATTATTTTAAATTTTGATATGACATTTTTAAATAAAAAGTATATTTCCTCTATCCTCTCTCTTCTCATTCACTCTTTCTCTTCCTCTCCCTCTTCCTCTCCCTTCACCATTCTTTCCTCTTTACTAATCCATTTTCTTCAATAGAATATCTGATTATATCAATAAATTGATTTGGAAGGAAGGAAGAAATTTTAAAGATCCAGCCGACCATGATTGAATTCGACATCATCCACTTGGTGAGAACTTGTTTTTTATTAAGTTGGCTTGGACCAAAAAAAGCAAATATACAAATTTTTATATGATCATTTCAAAGAGTTTGTACAATTTCATACTTAATTTGTATCAAGCTCTCCTCATTTTTAAATTATAGTGTGAATCTAATAGTTAAAATGATCCATGGTTTTTTGAAAGAATATGGGCACAAATATTCTCATGAAAGCTAAGAGTGGTTAAAAGTTTAATCAACATGACCTATCTCACTAAAATTTAGAAGGATGGTGGAAGGCGAGGAGGAGAGGAGAGAGAATATATATATATATATTTTAAATTGTCATATCAAAATTTAAAATAATATAAAAATATCCAATGAATATACAAAATGAGAATAAGGACCCTTAAAACCTATTTTGTAAAATTGAGGGACTAAAATAACTAAATTGAAACATAGGGACCAAACACACCTATTCTTGAAAACTGAGGGACTAAAAAGATATCTTTCCCATTAAACTAATAATAAGTCATTGTCTTCCTTGGAGAAATTATTGCAGATTGAATAAACTAATAATTACCAATGAAATGGCATCTTATTCAATTTGATTGAACTAATGAAAAAGTATTTTTCAATTATTTTGTTATGGGTGAATTCGAACCTGAAAAAATAGGTCAAAGGCCAAGAAAAGACCAGTGAAGATAAATAAAGATAAAGAGAACACTTGATTGCATCCATTTTGATTGTTGGGGTCTTCTCGTGTTTAATTTGTTGGAGGTAGAATGCATTTTTTGTCTATAACATCGATGACTACTTAAGAATGACTTTAGTAATTATGATGAGGCATAAAAGTGAATCCTTCAAGAATTTTAAGTTGTTACAAAATTGATAAACAAAGATTACAGAAAACATAAGGTATAGAGAATCAACTCATAGATTTACGTAGTTCACTAACAGTGTGTTAGCTACATCCACGGGGGCATAGGGACAATAATTTTATTAGAGAGAATGTTACATAATATAGAAAAAATAGCACCTCTAAGGTTTAGAGAGTTTATATAGCACAGTTCTCTAAGAGGAAAAGGCAGCAGGAAAAGAAGGAAAAGAATGAAGCTTTTGCCTCTGTTGCAAAAGTTGAGATTGATCCTAAAGAAATTTAGGTCAATTCTGAAGGAGACCTAGTTCTAGTTTTAAATGAAAATTCAACATTATGATGATGTGTGAATTCTTGATTCTGAGGCATCGTATATATATGTCCAAACAGAGAATGATTTTCAAAGCATCAATAGATAGATGGAGGAAATGTTAGCATGACTAATAGTGTTAGAACCAAGATAGCTGGAATTAGCTCAGTCGAGATACAGACATATGATGGTGTCTTCCACACTTGGGATGAGGTTTGACATGTTTCACTAATGATGAAGAGTTTGATATCTTTTAGTGTACTCGATATTAAGGGTTGTAGTTTAATTCAAAGGTAAAGGTAAAGTGATGTATGTCTAAAACTTGAAAAATTGTATTTTTTTTTTTTATCAGGTTCCATAATACATAGGTTATGTTATGTTACTATAGCATAGAATGTCGTTCTCAAGGAGGATATGACTAAGTTGTGGCATATGAGACTTGGTCATATGAGTGAAAAATGGATGTAAATTTTGTCAATGAAAAATCTCCTATGTGTGCACAAGGTGTAAGATCTTGAATTCTATGAACATTGTGTATTTGGGAAGTTTCACTGTTTCAAGTTTACAAGAGGTGTTCATCATACAAAAGGGACCCTTGATTACATCCATTCAAATTTTAGGGACCTTCCAGATTTGAGTCTATTAGAGGCAGCAGGTTCTTTATATTTATAATTGGTGATTACTTAAGAATGACTTGGGTATATATGATGAAGTATAAAAGTGAAGCCTTCAAGAACTTCAAGATGTGGAAGATCTTGATTGAAAAACAAAGTGGGAAGAAGATCAAAATGCTACAAACTGATAACTATTTAAAGTTGTGTGGGCCTGAGTACAATGAATTCTATAAAAATGAAATGATTTCCCGAAATCACATTGTTAAAGATACACCACAATAAAATGGAGTGGCGGGAACACATAAATCAAACACTAGTAAAGAGAGCAAAAGACATGTTCTCTATACTAAGTTAGTTAGTAGATTTTGGGTAGAAGCAGTATGCGCAACATGCTATTTGATTAATGTGGACCTCACACAGGTAATTACGCCTTATGATATGTGATCTAGTAAGCCTACAAATTTTCTTTCTTGATAGTTTTTGGTTGTGCAGTTTACTATCATGGAAGTGAATATAAATTACAACCAAAAGCTAAATAAGGTGTGTTTGTGAGGTTTAGGGATGAATTTAAGGGATATAAAATCCGATTACCTTCAGACATTGGAGTTGTACATAGTAGAAGTATTCTTTGATGAGAATTATATGCTTAACTCAACTTCAAAGTCCATTGTTGCTAGTGGTATTGAGCTGCAATTCATTTCAAATGGGAGTGAATCACAATACTAAAATGGAGAAGACCAACATGTAGCTACAGAGAACGGATTACTGGTTGTTGCTACAGAAACTAATATGCTAGTTGTTGCAATAGAAAATAATATGTATGAATCTTCTTCATGTTTATAAGCACATCAACCTAAGTATAACTCTTTATAGAGCTAGGAGAGTTCGTGTTGGACCTCCAAAGAGATATGATTTTGAGGATATAGTGGTTTATGCAGGGTAGGTTATTGAAGAGGTGAATTCTCATGAGCCATCTACTAGTACAAGAAATTGTTTGAGGTAGTGAGATTATTCAATGGCTTGCTGTAATGGGAGATGAGATGGAGTCTCCTGAGAAAATTCAAACTTGTGAGCTTGTCAAATGACCTAAGGAGAGGAAAATTATAACTTGTAAATGGTTGTTCAAGAAAAGGAATGAAGATCACCTACAGAGGGTATTAAGTATAAAGCTCGAGTTCACACAAAGAAGAAAGAGTTTACTATAATGAGATTTTGTCCTAATGGCTAGACATACTTCTATCAAGGTGTTATTAACTATAGTTACACTGTTGGGTTTTATGCCCAAACTTGTGGTTTGTAAATAAATAAACAATTTATTGATGATTAATAAAATCATTTGTTAATTTATATTATGTCTTTAATATGTATAACTATATCCAATAAAGAAAAATCTAAGGTTATTTGCATGAGACTTAAATAGTATGTAGTTGACATACAATAGATTATGTGTAAGTAATAACCTAAAGGATCTATAGCATATGGATAAGGTTAGATATCTTATCCTAGTAACACTATGGATACGACCCACTTTGTAATTCTTACAAATGGTATAATTCAAATCGTTCATGTGGAGATACGTGAGTGAGAATATTCTATACAAAGAGTTTGTATAATATTAGACCTCGACATAATTAATCTCTCTTTATAACTCAATTAATTGAAGAGATTAATATTTCACAGGATGGTCATCTGTAACTTGATCTTAATCCTGAGTGAGTTATGAACTCCTACCTATGAGGACTCGTCCTTTGATTTGCATGGGTGAGAGTAGTCTGAGTCGCAAACTCCATATACCTACTATTTTGGAGACTTGACCGAATAGGGAGTTGAGAATGTCATTTCATAAGATGAAATTTACCCCTTTCCGTATAAGGTAAGTAGTTGAGTAGTTCAAGTACTGAATTCGAGACTTGAACAATAGGAACCTACCTCTCATTGGCTTGAGAGGGACTTTGTATGGTTGAACCATAAACAAATTGTTCATTATAGAATCAGTGATACTTAAGGATATAGAGGTAATTACAGGGATAAAATAAACATTTGATCCAATTGTAATTACGAACAACTCGTGAAGGATTCACCCCTTTCCATATAAGGTAAGTAGTTGAGTAGTTCCCTTAAGTGTTGAATTTAAGACTTGAACAATAGGAACCTACCTCGCATTGGCTTGAGAGGGACTTTGTATGGTTGAATCATAAACAAATTGTTCATTATACAATCAGTGATACTTAAGGATATAGAGGTAATTATAGGGATAAAATAAACATTTGACCCAATAATAATTACGAACAACTTGTGAAGGATCGATTTATGTGAAATGATTATATCCATGGACGCAACATGTCCTATAATGCATAAGAGTGTAACTATGGGTCTATAATGATTTGCCCAATAGTTAATGAATATTGATTGATTAATTAAAGAGTTTAATTAATTAATCTCAAATTGTTGGAGCTTGTAATGTGTAGGTCTATTAGGTCTCTTTGCTAACTCATGACGGATTAACAAAGACTAAAAGTTTTGAAAGAATAATTTGAATGGTTCAAATTAGCTTAGGGAAATATATATTAATTATATATGATATGATTAATATAAATATAATTTATATAGATATTATTATTTATATTTAATTTGATAAAAAAAAAAAAAAAAAAATTCTCTCTTAAAAAATAGTTACTGAAGAAGGATTCTCCATCATTTTTTCTCCTTCCTCTCAATTCTCTACTCTCTTTCAAAAGACACTCCTGCAACTGGGTTCTTACTAAGCAACATGGTGAGGAAGGTATTTTGGAAGCGTTCTGAACGAAGAAGAAGAGGAGATCGACAATTTGGGAGAGATTGCGTTGGTAAAGTAAAGTGAATAATAGTCTTCAAAGATAAGTTATTTCCAATCCTAATTTATGCTTAGCCTTGAATTAATCACAACATGTTGATATTTGTTTTTATTATATATTTCTAAAATTTTATCTTTTCAAGAATCAAAATAAAACAGATAAATGATTTTTGCTGAGAGATTCGATCCCATCATGCACGTGGATGGATACAACTTCTATAAACTTGATGTTGAGCAATTAAAATAACACTTATATAAAAATTGATCATTTAACAAAAACCTTAGGACAACAAATCTCAACGGTATGTCTATTTTCTACAATAATATGATAGGAAATTTTAAACAAAATTTGAAATGATGATTTTGTTTTAGAGAACAAATTGAAAGAGAAAAATCCGAGAAACGGCCAAGATTTTGCAGAGGGCTTAAACAGTTGTCTGAAATTGATAGGATGGCGGCGATGGCAGGGCTGAGGGGTCAAATTTAATGAGCTGTGGCCTCGCCAAAGACCAATGGAAAAGTCATTATACAGTAATTGCTGGGTCCTCTACTTACCAAGGAAAGTCAAGTCAATGAAATATTTTGTCAAAAAATCAAGGAAGCTTTTCATATCATCCAAATAAAATATCAGAGTTAACATTATTATTTTTCAAATTTTTATTCATTAATTGCCAAGTCTTGAGAGATCTAAAAAGTTTGAGTTTATTACAAATGTTGCTCAATTAACTATGTGGACATCTAACCTAGTGCGATGCAAATTTATTTCAAATAATCGTGTCCAATTTTGATTATGTTAATGATACTTAAATTTTGATATTGGTTGAGGGTTGTTCCAAATAAGATCCAAAATTTATGGAAAGGTCAATTTATTGGAAAATAAAGGACCAAACGTCTTAAAAGAAAAAGTTGGACCTTCGAATTTAAAGTTGACCAAGTGAGCTTGAGAGATTATACTAAAAGAAAATAATAGAGTTGAAATTGAGAATGACATTCTGCAATCACGAGGGTCACAACCATCTGACACTTTGAATGTTATACATAACTCCAAAGTATCAGAGGAAAGGTTTTATAAATAGTCCGATATCGACAATCCCAAAGGAAGGAAAGTAATTAACTTCCCGTGAAAAGTTCTAACCCTCTTTCTGTACTCTGTATTAGATAATATAATATTAAATTTACCTTCATCTATATAGGTTTAAGCTTTTGGATTAATTGATGATTTATCATGGTATCAAAGCAAGTGGTCCAAGAGGTTATGTGTTCAAACCTTTGCAATCTAATTTTCTCCCCAATTAATATTGATATTGAATTTACTTTGATCGATAAATTTAAGCTTCTGAGTCAATTGATTATTTAATACTGAGCCACATATTTAACATTTCTTCCATTTCTTATCCCTTTCATCTTCAACCTCTGGATCTCCCTCTACTTTCAAAGTCAACTCAAGCTAAGGGACAAAGGGAGGATGTAAGCACAAACAAGGTAAGGCAACCAAGTTGATTGTAACCATGTGTTCTCAATTCTCACACCATGATGATGGTACATAGAGAACGAAGATTCATTGCATGCAGCAACCAAAGTGTCAATCGTTTTCTGGAATTTGAAGGTGTGGTGGAAAATGCAGAATATTTTCCTCGAGATGGAAACAATGGAAAAGTGAATTTTTTAAAAAATATCAAAACATCATGTAAGTCACAATAATTTTGATTTATAGGTTAAAATATTACTTTCATCTACGTTAAAATTTGTTCAATTTTGATGTTATACTTTTAAATATTCGATAAAGTATATGTATTTTCAATAAATCTTAAATTTTTTCTATCAAACGAAGTTAACTTTTATTGAATTGACTAAATAGTGGTAATAATATTTTTCATGCTAGTAGATACAATTTGTGAAGTTATAATGGTTAGGGTTGAATCTTTCTCAAGTAAAAGAATCTACTTGTTAGCCAAATTTCAAAAACAAAAAATAAATTTCTAAAAATAGACAAAAAAAAAAAAATTAGAGGTGGAATTTTTAAGAAATAAAAATAAAAAAAATCAAATGATTTTCAAACTAGACTTTAATTTTTTAAAGATGTATCTCCCAAAATTTATATGTACCTCCCAAAAATTTTCCAAGAAAAAAATCACTTTTCATCCTTCAAATTATATGTAAGTAATAATTTAGGCTATGATTATTCTAAAAAGCAAGCTATGATAATTTAATTTGTGACAAATCTAGTCACTATAGTTTTGATTTCAAAACAACATAATTCATGAACTTTAATATATGACTTCTAGCCATTCTACTTTATAATCTATAATATTTTAGTCATTTTCACGAAAATGAGTGATAAAATTTAATTTAATTTCTTGCATAGATAAATAAGTCAACTAAGTATGAACCCAATATGTTTATTAAGTTATAAAGTTTAAATCATCAAATAATAAAAGCGTTTATCATATAATTGTGATGAATTTCTTTTTAGAGTATGGATTAAATTGTCACAACTTTGTAAGTACAAGAACTGCATTATCACATACTAAAATTCACCCATGAAACTATTACGAAATTGAAAGTATAAAGATTAAACTGTTTAAAATTAAACAATTAAGGGGTCGTTCGATTCAAGATTATATAGATTTCTAAGAATAATAACATGTGTAGGAATAAGATTACTGAGAATAAAAATCATTGTGTTTGATTGCATCAAAATGTTATCAAGATTTGAAGGAAACATATTAGATTTGTATTTGTTTTAATAAATAAATCATGGTAACCTCATGTAATAGAGACGATGCAGAGTGGTCGATGCCCTTGAAAAGGGTTAATTTTAAAAGAAAATAAAATTAAAACCGCCACCAATCATTTTTACGGTGTGATTGGACACTGAAATAAAAATAATATTATTTTAATTAAAAAACAAAAATGGTATGCAAAAACTAAAGTTGGGTTCGACAGTAGTTTTTGTGTAAACACCCCATAACACCAGTTTAGAAAACGGTAGCCAAATTTAAATCTTGAATTAACAATATTCTTTAATTTTTTTTTTAAATAAAAGCAATGTCTTATTTTAACCCTCACTACTCCAATATTTGAAGTAATGATCCCATAAAATAAGGAAAAAATTTCCATCAATTAGGTTATGTTAGAATTGAGGAAAAAATTCTAACCTCAAGAATACAAAAAATTATTACGATTTCTCAAATCGGAAGAACCCTTTAATGAAGGAAGTTGTTAAACGATAAATTTTGGACGATCTAATAGATCGTTGTAGCGAGTAGTTGGATCATAGTCTCTTACCATAAAAATGGCTGCATGCGCAGCAGCACCAGTAAACAGATGGGCGCCTAATTCCAATACAATAGGGGTCTATCAGTGCAAGTCAGCTGAACACCGTGATTGATGAGTGGGTAGGTGCACCTCTCGGGTTGACGCATCTCGTTGGGCGTGGAGAAACATTGGGAACCAAAATCGCCTTTTTCTTTGAACGAATCTTGCTCTCTTATCTGCTTCTTCTTTTGTTGACAATTCTTCTGCCCCTCGATCTTATGCTCACCATGTCCCTTGTAGTAGGTGCTTTTTCTTTTTGGGCACTGGTACCCCAAGCCATTCTCGAAGATATTATCGATTTTTTGAGTTTCACATTTCTGAATTTCCATTTCTTCAACTAGTACCGATGAATGGGAGAAAGACATATGTGGATTAGTACAATTATTGGTAGCATCATATTCAGGATTCCCACAAAGACCATGGGAGAGTGTCTCCATAGATTTTTTCGCGGCTCTGCCAGGAGTATGGGTCTTGATCGTGGTGGACCGACTCACAAACAAAAAGATCGGCGAAACGTCAAGCAAAAGAACAATTCTGCTTCAAAGCTCGTGCCTCCCATCCCAGGAATAATTGAAGAGAGTTCGACAAAAATGAAATTTATAGTAAGAGGAAAATCCGTCGACTTTAAAAATCGTGAGGGTTCAAGTCCCTCTATCCCCAAAACCCTAAAAAGGCCCGTTGGCCTCTTTCATTTTAATTATTTATCCTTTCATTAGCAATTCACAATTCGTTAATGCCAATCAAAAATTGCCACATCATTTCCTAAATTAATGAGGAAATTACAAATCATAAAATTTATGACCACTTAAAAGCTGATGTGTGTCCCAAATTAAAATGGAAGTCATAAAGTGACAAATCTCGATGATGCCATGTATTTTTGTCTTGATTGTTGGATCAAATTAATTATTTTGGTATGATTAAATACTAAAATTTGGGCTAAAGTTAAATTAGACCAAGAATATCCTTAATTTTACCCAAATGTCAAAGAAGACCTAAACCCAATTAATTGAGCCCAAGGGCTAGTTAAATTGGACCAACCAAGCCTAAGCCCACAAAGCCCACCTGAGAGCTCTACAAATAGAGAAGTTATCTTCATTTGTGGGGGTCAGCAATTCTACACTCTAGAAAGCCTAGAGAGAATTCTCTATAATCAGAAGACTCCTTGACTCTTGACCACACTTGAAGACTAATGTCCTTTGGAGATACAAATATTCTTCCAAGACTCAAACTTCAAGAACATTCACATGCTTCGCTTTCATACATTAAGCATATGCATTCAACCGAGAGAGAATCAGAGGATACTAGAGATTTATTGGATTGTATCAGCATGTAGCAGAAGCAACGAGGATCGATAAACACTCTAATACATTAATTTTGGCAGAAATGAAAACATGCTATAGAAAAAATTAATGGGTTTCAAGACATACCTTTGAAGAATCTTTGAAATCTCGATTTCCAGTTGCAAATTCCTCCAAATCTTTGTGCAAACAACCACAAAATCTTCCCTATTATTCTCTTGGTGCTCTTAGATTGAGTTGTGGGACTCAAAATAAGCTGGAATCAAGGGAACTTGAAGAATTCTCACAGCAGCAACCTGTTGAAGAACTCCTTCTTCAACTGAATTTTTCAGCAAAATTCTTTTGATTGCATTGCCTCAAAATCACTCCAATCTCTTCAATATATTGCAGATCATCATGCAAAGAGAATGACTGCATGAGATGCAGCTCATGCTTGGAGTAATTGAAGCTTGAAGATGGTGGGTTTAGTGTGAGCTACTTGAAGATGAAGATGGAAAATTCTATTTTTTCATTTTATGTTTTTTTATTCCCAAAAATCCAAATTTGATTTTAAAATCACATTTGATTTAAAAATCAAAATTTATTAATTTTACAAATTAATTTTCTAATAAAATTAACTAATAAAATTAATAAATAATTATTTAAATAATTTAAATAATTCAAATTAATTTAATATCCAATATTAAATTAATTTTATACAAATCCATCTTCATATATTTAAATATATATATTCTCCAATTTCTTTTAATTCTAATTTGAACGTTTCAAATTAACTTATCGCGCTACTCTAGAGCTAATCCATTTTCGAGTTAGTAGAGGGACCTCGTGAACCTACAAATCATGGCTCCAACGATCTGAGATTAATCGACTAAACTCATTAGACTGATCTAACCCCCATTCGTTAACTAATAGGTCAATCTACTAAAGTCCATAGTTGAACTCCCCTCACAGATATATTATATCCACTCGATATAACCATGATTAGTAAGTCAACCATTCACAGGTTGTTCGTAATAATGGCTGGGTCGAATCTCTGTTTTACCCCCGAAATTACCTTTTATTCCTTAAGTCCCCACTGATCCCCTAATGAACAATTGTTCTGTGATCCAATCAACAAACCGAGTCCCTCTCAGGCCAACAAGAGGGCGGAGCCCCTTGTTTAAGACCCATAATCAGCACTTAAGGGAACAACTTCTCTACTATCCCTAAAAATGGATAGGAGTGAATTCCATCTTGCACCCTATATCCCCAGCTATCTATCCGGTCTTACCCCTGAAATGGGAGGTTATTGAGTCGGTGCTGTTGAGCCAACCCTCATCTATGCAAATCTAAGGATAATTCCAAATAAACAGAAGTTCATAATTAGCTCATGATTAAGGTCAAGTTACCTAGGTTATCGCTTTGAAATAGTCAGTCTTAAACAGTAAACAACATTATAAAGTAAGAATGACTGATTTCGTGGTCCGATCTTGTACAAACCATTTTGCAAAGGACACCCTCACTCCTCATGTCCTAACATGAACGAATTAGGATCACTTCGTTTGTTGCACTTTACAACTCTTTGTAACAACTACAGAGCAGGCCATATCCAATAATGTTACCAGAATAGGGTACCCAACCTTATTCATATACTATAGATCATGATGACTATTTACTCGAACTTGGTCCACTTTTATGTCTCCACATAAAGTTCAAGTACTCATCCAATAATCAAGGGACTTTTAGGTTTATTGGATTTCTATTACGCAAAACATCTATTCAATAACACCTTATTGAATTTTTAGAATAAGTTCTATTGTTTACTTACCACAAGTTTTGGGGATTTCTATTAGGCAAAACATCTATTCAATACCACCTTATTTAATTTTCAGAATAATTTCTATTATTTACATACCACGAGTTTTAGGACATAAAACCCAACAAGATGAAACTACATCCACATCAGAACTACATCAACACAAGTTTGACTCCACGTAATACATTTCTCTTCCTGCCTCGTGTGAACACTGATCCTCCAAGAAGATTATCAAGCCCAAAGGCCGATCATTCAAGAAGATCAACAAGCCCAAAGGTCGATCATCCAAGAAAATCAACCAGCTTAAAGATTATAGTTTGTTTTGAAAGCATAAAAGGATTATGTATTAGAGATTGTACTCTCTAAACTAAAATTAGTACAAATTTAAAAGTTCAAATCCCTGAAATAAGTTTCTCTAGAAACCTCGTGTGAACAAATTGACATGTCCGGTGGGACATCTCTACCTCTCATCTCTCTCTCATCATCTAAATCAAAAAATCAACAAATGAAACTAAAGAATGTTGCATCCAAAGCTACCATCGCAGTGACTCTTACATGGGACCTGTCACCCACAATCTCTCAAAGGAGATCCTGCACGAGCAAACGGAGAAAATCTAGGAACAATTAATGGAATTTCCTAAAGATGGGATCTTCATAAGAGAAAATCCCTTGTTCGACAACTATTCTCCTGTTTTTGATCAATCAGAGAAAGAATCATGAAATCGCCATGATAGAGATGGAGAGGAAAATAGATCTCCTAATGGAGAGGAAATTAGATCTCCTAATGAAAGTTGTAGAGGAACGAGATTATGCAATCGCTACTTTAAGAGAACAGATGCAGACTTATGAAACTACTAGTCGAGTCAAACTCCTACTGTCAAAGTCATTGACAAAGGGAAAATTGGGTTACAGGAAATTCAATTTCAACAATCTACCTTTGTTGCCTCCCTGTTGGTTCAACAACTGTAGGATGTGATTCCAAACTCCTTAAGAGCTCAGTATGGAAGATTGTCTCAATTTTCTTTTATGTACTCCAAGTCCTACACTAAGAGAATCGATAACCTGAGAATATCGATTGGGTATCAACCTCCAAAGTTCTAATAGTTTGATATAAAGGGCAATCTGAAACAACATGTTTCCCACTTCATTGAAACCTATGAAAATGCAGGAACCAGAGGAGATTAGCTAGTCAAGCAGTTCCTGAATCGTTTCTAATTTAAAGCTAGAACTGATTGATAGTTAGGAACAGTTGGAAAGAGAGTTCCTGAATCGTTTCTACAACATTAGGCATATTATTAGCATGATGGAGCTGACAAACACTAAATAGAAAAAGGGAGAGCTGGTCATCGACTATATGAACCGATGGAGAGCTGTAAGTCTGGATTATAAAAATAGACTCACTGAAATATCTGCAGTGAAGATGTACACCCAAGGCATGCATTGAGATTTTCTCTACATCCTGAAAGGGATAAAGCCTCCTATATTTGAGGAGTTGACAACACACGCTCATGACATGAAGCTGAGCATTGCCAACAAGGGAACTAAAGATTTCCTAGTCCTTGTAGGGAAAAAGGATAAAAAAGAAATCAAAGGCACCAAAAGATTGTAAATAGTGCCATAACAGAATCTATGGTCATCATTACGACCCCGCTAAATTTTTCCTCTAAAGGAAAAAAAAAACAAAATTTGAAAGAAAACACAATGAGGGCGTGAAACGTCGCCCAAATCTTAAAGAAAAGCAGGAAAAAGTTTATCCATTCCCTGACTCTGATATTGCAGACATGTTGGAGCAATTATTAGAGAAACAACTCATTCAACTGCCAGAATGCAAGCGGTCGGAGTAGTTAAAAAAATAGATGATCCTAACTACTACAAATATCATCGGGTCATTAGCCACCGAATAGAAAAGTGCTTCATGCTAAAAGAGCTAATTCTAAAGTTGGCTTGTGAAAAGAAGATTGAGCTGGATCTTGATGAAATAGCTCAAAAAAGTCATGCTACAGTAGTAACGACTTCAAGTATTCAAAAAACATTTGCATCTTATAATCAAAGAGAAACCTTCATCCAATTTGGGACCTTTAAGCCTATAGTCGTTCAATTATAATAAGAGATTCTAGCAACATATTTTTGGGATTGGTGTCCTAATTCTCCTAGAGTCTCGTTGTTTTATAAAGATACACATTGTTCAATGAATAAAATAAGTGTTATTTAATTCTGGTATTTACTCATATCCAATAAACAAAGCTTCTTGGTTATCTTATGTGAACCTAAGCATGTATATATGATATACAAGTGGATCATGCCTTCAGTGATAATTTAAATCGGTCTGTAGTATAAGGATTAAGGTGGGATACCTGATCCTGGTGACACTACGGATACGACCCACTTTGTAGAGGTTTGTAAGTATTGTAAACTGCTACAGATGGTAGATCCTGACCATTCATGTAGAGACGTGGAGCGGGGGTGTCCTATACAAAGAGTTTGTATAAGACCTGGTCCACAAGATGAGTAGACTCTGTATATAAAGCCGTTGATACTAGAGACTTACATCTCACCTAAACGACCATATGTGACACGACCTCAATCCTGAGTGTTTTGTGAACTTCTGCCTCTGAAGGCGATCCTTTGATTAGTATGGTTGAGAGTGGCTAGATTGCCAACTCAACATGTCTACTTTTTTGGGGACTTGTTTGATCTGGGAGCTGGGAACTCAATCCACAAGATGGAATTCACTTCTTTCCCGAAGCAGGGATAAATTGAGAGATTGTTCCCTTAAGGGCTGATTCCGGAGCTTGAACATAGTGGTCACAGCTTCTCTTTGGAAGAGAAGATTCAATCATAGTAGAACTATGACTTGTGTTCATTAGAGGGATCAGTGGTACTTAAGGAGACAGATGTAACTACAGGAGCATAACAGTTATTGGCCCAACTATACTTACGATCTATCTGTGAAGGGTTGTCGCACTGCTGATTGGTTAAGATGGACACATAATATATTTGTAGTAAAGAGAGTTCAGCTGTCGGTCTTTAGTTGAGTGCCTGGCAATTAACGAAAGGTGGATCCCGTGTCTAAAGAGTTTAGTCAGTTATTCACATACCGTAGGAGCTTCGAAGCTATAGGTCCATGAGGTCTCCTTGATAGCTTGGATTCTGATGAGGATCAGTTCTTGGTGTTGATTTAAAATGTTCAAATTGACAAGAGGTATTTTAATTATATATAATATAATCGGTATGATGTATAAGATACATCTAGTGGAGGATTGATGTAAATGAGATTTACATTAAGTACCATGGAATAGAAAAAGAACTATGGTTTATATGTTTCATGAGATGAAATATTAAAACTATAGATTATAAATATAGTATGATAAGTTGGTTATCACTTATGTTTATAATAATATGGCCGAGAGGAGAGATCATGGCCACTCACTCTCGATCACGAACTCTTCATAACACGAACGGCCTCCAGAAAACCTCGACATCGAGTTGGAGGAGACCTTGGTATATTCGGTGTGAGAATCCAGAGGGTGGACTCTGTTTCTTTGGTATGGGCAGACGAAGGAGGAACAACGTCGCATACACGCTGGCAAGTGGTTGATGGCTAACCTATCGTATAGGTCGATGACCATCGTTTAGATAAAGCTATGCGATCGTCTAGCAAAGCTATGCGATCGTTTAGCTCGGTCTGTTGCCTACAGACTCTACAAATCGTTTACCTTGGGCCAGTGATCGTCTAGCAAAGCTATGCGATCGTTTAGTAAATATTGCACATCGTTTAGCTCGCACCTGCACGATCATTTAGCTCGCCCAGCCGTCGTTTAGTAAATCGAATTTACATGACGACTATGTGAGTTTCTTTTGCGCAAGAGAAAACTCAAAAATCCTTTTCAATCTTTTGTAAAAACTTCTTTTCAAAATAGAAAACTACTTCCTTTTAAACTCACGTTTAGCATGATCCAATAACCATCCCACTACTTTGGTTATTTAAAAGAAAAAAAATTAATTATTTAATAATTA
>NC_052358.1:57548585-57556812 GCF_009727055.1 Benincasa hispida
GGTTTTGTCCCAATCAGATTTTTTCCCTTCAGATTGGCCTTTTGGGACGAATGTCTAGGGCTTAAAATGGCAGGTCACACTTACGGGAGATTGTTAAGTAAGTTAATGATCTCTTGGCCAAATCAATGATGGCTAGTTGTTATAGAAGCAAGAGTTGTTCTGGTATTAATGATTGGTTGAGATCTTTTCAATTCAGAGGAGGGATAACTGACCTCCCTTAGGCAGCTTTTTTCCTAAACCTTTGAAGCGTCATTGCGAAACTAGATGTCACACAGGGTTCATGTTAGTTTTGCTAAAACCTTATTGGATGTTGTTTTATTTTACAACGGGTATTTGCTAAAACCTAACGTAGGTCAATGTTTTTTTTCCAGCAACTCATTATTATTTCCGTTTAAAGCTTTTAAAAATGACCGATTACTTACAGTGGAAAGAATCGTGTGACACGAATTTCGTGGCAAACAACCTCCATCCTATTACTCTCCACAAGAGGAGACAAGAAAGTAAATATGATTTATTGATCTTGGAGACTTTTCTGGTAGAGAATGATGATTCTGCCTGGATCCTTGATTCACGTGCTATCAATCATGTCAGTTCCTCTTACCAAGGATTCAGTTCCTAGAAAACGTTGCCACAAGGAGAGATGACTCTTCGAGTCGGTATTGGTGAGGTTGTTTTAGTTGTTGCTGTAGGAAAGCAGAAGTTATTTGTTGACAAGAAACATTATCTGTTACTAGATAATATTTTTGTAGTTCCTCATATTAAGAGGAACTTAATCTCGGTTTCTTGTCTCATTGAACAAGGCTATACTGTCTCATTTTCTGAGAATAAAGTGTTTATTTTCAAGAATGGAATGGAGTTTGGTTATGGTGCAATAGAAAATAACTTATATGTATTAAGGCCGTTAGTCATAAAAGCCTTGTTTAACACTGAAATGTTCAGTACGACAACAACAACTAAAAGACCAAAGGTTTCTCCAAAGGAAAACGCCCATCTTTGGGATCTTAGGTAAGGTCACATCAACCTCATTAGGATTTAGAAGTTGGTGAAAAGTGGACTTCTAAAGAGTTTAGAAGAAAACTCCTTGCCGGTATGTGAATCATGCCTCGAAGGCAAGATGACCAAACGACCTTTTACTGGAAAAGGTTACAGAGCCAGGGAAGCCTTGGAGCTTGTACAGTCAGACTTCTGTGGTCTGATGAATGTTAGAGCTCGAGGTGGGTATAAATATTTCATCTCTTTCATAGATGATTATTCAAGGTTTGGGTATCTCTTCCTAATACAACGTAAGTCTGAAGCCCTTGACAAGTTCAAGGAGTATAAGGTTGAAGTTGAAAACTTGTTAGGTAAGAAGATAAAAACACTACGATTTGATCATGGTGGAGAGTATATGGACCTCCAATTCCAGAACTATATGATAGAACATGGGATTGCGTCCCAACTCTCGGCCTCGGGTACACCTCAGCAGAATGGTGTATCTGAAAGGAGAAACAGGACCTTGTTGGACATGGTTCGGTCTATGATGAGTTATGCTCGTCTTTCAGACTCGTTTTGGGGTCATGCAGTGCAGACTGCATGTTATATACTGAATAATGTTCCCTCGAAAAGTGTTTCTAAAACACATTTTGAGTTATGGAGAGGCCGTAAAGGTAGTTTATGCCACTTCAAAATTTGGAGTTGTTCGGCACATGTGCTAGTGACTAACCCAAAGAAGTTGGAACCGCATTCGAAGGTTTGCCTCTTTGTGGGCTACTCCAAGGAAACGAGAGGAGGATACTTCTATGATCTAAGTGAGAACAAAATGTTGGTTTCCACTAATTCTATCTTCTTGGAAGAAGATCACATGAGGGATCATAAGCCACAAAGTAAGCTCGTTTTACGTGAGATCTCAAGTGAGACTAAGACTGTTGAGGGTTCAACAAGAATTGTTGAGGTCGGAACGTCTAGTCAACCAGCTTAAGAGTTGAGATTGCCTTGACGTAGTGGAAGGGTTATGAACCCACCGGATCGTTACGTGGTTTGACTGAAGCCCAAAACATCATTACGAATGATGGGGTTGAGGATCCATTGTCTTTTAAGAAAACAATGGGGGATGTTGACAAAGATGAATGGGTTAAGGCCATGAACTAGGAAATAGAGTCTATGTACTTCAATAATGTCTGGGAGCTTGTTGATCCATCTGATGGGGTCAAACTATTAAGTGTAAGTGGATCTATAAGCGAAAGAGAGGTGAGATGGAAAGGTGCAAACCTTTAAGGCTAGACTCGTGGCAAAAGGTTATACCTAGGTTGAGGGAGTTGACTATGAGGAAACTTTCTCACCTGTTGTCATGCTGAAGTCTATTGGGGTTCTTCTATCCATAGCCACATTTTATGGTTATGAAATATGGCAAATGGACGTCAAGACTACCTTTCTGAATGGTAATCTTGAGGAGACCATCTATATGACTCAACTAGAGGGGTTCGTAGTTCCAAATCAAGAGCAAAGAGTTTGCAATCTTAATATATCCATTTATGGGCTGAAACAAGCATCTCGATCTTGGAACATCAGATTTGACACTATTGTCAAGTCGTTTGGCTTTGACCAGAATATTGATGAGCCTTGTCTTTACAACAAGATCATCAACAGCTCAGTAGCTTTCCTGGTACTGTATGTTGATGATATCCTACTCATTGAGAATGATGTAGGATATCTGATTGACATTAAGGAGTGGCTAGCTGCCCAGTTCCAAATGAAAGATTTGGTTGAGGCACAGTATGTTCTCAAGATTCAGATCATTCGGGATTGCAAGAACAAATGGTTAGCCCTATCTCAGGCATCGTACATTGATCAAATGTTGATCAGGTACAGGATGCAGGATTCCAAGAGGGGTTTATTACCCTTTAGGCATGGAATTATTCTTTCTAAGAATCAATGTCCTAAGACACCTCAAGAAGTTAAGGAGATGAGACGGATTCCCTATGTTTCTTCTGTAGGAAGCTTGATGTATGCAATGTTGTGTACTAGACCCGACATTTGCTATGCAGTACAGATTATCAGTCGGTATCAGTCCAATCTAGGATTTGATCACTGAACGACGGTCAAGATGATCCTCAAGTATCTTCGGAGAACGAGGGACTACATGCTTGTGTATGGAGTAGCACCATGAGGGCCTTTGTAAAGGGATCAACAACCGTTGTGCTTCGATTGCGATCTGTTTGACTATCACATGTAAACTGGGACGCACAATCTCCCTGATAAGTGATATTTTTGTTCAATGTGCTTCCTCGACGATGACTCCCGAGGCTCTTCGAATTTTCATAGCCACCGCTATACAGTGCTCGACGGCCACTTTTGTAAATAAATCCAAGGAACATACTGGATAATTGAACTACTTAAATGGTACTAAAGAAAAAACAAGGAACAACAAATACTAATTTTCATCAGGACTAATATAATCCGAAAAGTCGAAAAACTAAGTGATAAAGGTTTGGTGAAGAGTCTTCCTAAATGTTAATGGGTAAAAGGGATTGGGAGTTGGTTGAATGTAATTTACCGAAATAACTTAATCCTTTTTTGCTAAGACCCGCATAGAAATATGCTACTGAGTCGATGAGTAAAGCTAAAAGCAACAGGTGAAGTATTTATATCATTTTGTGGTGCGGCTAACTCTCCGTGAGGTAACTGTATGTATTTTTCCGAAAGGTAAAAGAAGCCCCTGACCAATTCGAGAACAAAAATAATAGAACATAGTTTCCAATAAAGGAACCCATGGACATAATTCCTTCGCCAATCTGAGTTTGCCTCACGTCCGAATGAATTCAAGGACAATATTCGAAAGAAATTCTGCCCGTCAGTAAGGAATGTTTGTGGATTACGAACAGCTATAATGGTGAACCTAATAGATAGCCAAATTACAACCCAAGAAGTAATAATACCTTGGGCATGTACTTGGAAACCTCCTATTTTGCCATACAAATGTTGGCCGACCTTCCACACCAAATATAATCGATAACCCTTTTTTGTGTGTTGATAGAACAGAATAGAATATTCATATTGCCCCTCTGAAAAAATGAACTTATAAACAAATTATTTGAATTCGACCTGTCTTTTTTCCGACTTGCCTTGAGTTGTCTATTTTTGATACAATTTATTACATTACAATATCCCTAGTTTTTTTATCTCTTTTGTGCGATTCGGGAATAGTAACAATTCCCTAAATCTATGGAAGTTCCCAAAAACCCAAAATTATTTATCTTATTTCATTAATCAAGAATTTCCCGTATAGGCTAGAACGACCCTCAGAAATTGCAATACTAATTTGTTAAGAATTAATCGGAATTGAAGCTATAGCATCATCAATTCGTCTGGAATCGAAAATATCTGCGAGATCGGGGTCACAAATTTGGTATCAATTTAAACAAATAGTTGGAAATTCACGTGATACATTCTTGAAAGAGCCCGAATTCTTCTTGCTGATCAACGATTATTAAATATCGGGTAACCCCGTCAATATTAATCCGCCCAAATAGTTTGCAAGTGGAGAAATTGTCTCTCAACTAGCGGCAATCTCCCTTTCCGGAAGACGTTGAGTCCCCCGTCTTTTGTTCTGTTCTCAAGTCCCTGAACTTATGAGTCTCGTTTCTGTATGTAGACCAATTTGTTTAACATCCCCCCGAGCCATTTTTTATTAAACATAATGACACCGACCCTGTGCAGCCCGGGCTACTGAATCCGCTGCTTTAATTTTTGGTACAACAATTAAGAATTCGTTTCCCCACTTGCTCATAAAAACTAAATCCACAAGCCTTCTGATAAAAACGAAAGCATTTCTAGTAAAGATTTATAATATGAATTACCTTTACGTTTTGCAAGATATAAGGTGCCATTCTAGATTCCCATTTCCTAGTACCATGAACAAATAACTCCGGCTTTCCATCATCCTCTTCAAAGGATGTTCCAATTTTCTTCTTGTCATTTCTCCCCCCAACTTCCTCGCTTTTCTAAAAAAAAAGAAGACGAACTGAAATAGAAAATAAATTAATTGTTCCCAATGGAACCTTTATCTCTCTACCTCGACCGGGGATTGACTGTTGATACACACCCAGCATTATTTTTTTTCCTATCGTTATTATCTTATTACCAAATCAACGCGGCTGTTAACAGGATGACTCACTTTTATGAAATCATAAATTCCTAGAAATGCTTGTTCTGATGTATCATGTATTAGTTGAAATGCCAAAAATCAAAATAATTCTTTGTGGTCGGAACAAAATATCCTCTCATTTCCCCCTCGGAAAAATTTTTTTTGGGGGTTTCCTAAAGGAATATTGTTATTTGCCTGAACTGGTGCGCTAGATTCTCTGAATCTGGTACCAACGGTTATTCCCTCTAGAACAACGTTCTCTTTCAAACCTCTCAACCATCGATACGACCTCGAGGGCGGCTTTTGCTAAACTCGAGCAGTTCTTTGAAAAACTTGCCTTCCGATATGAAACTTTGAGTATTTAGAGATTGCCTTTCGTTATCCAATAATACGGCTCGGTAACAGACGCTTCTTCCAAAGGCACGCCCCTGTCGGTTCCGCTCGTCAACAATCCAAGATTTCGCCGGTGAAAAAAACATAACATCCCATCTCTGGGAAACCACACTTTTGATGTTATTGACGTACAATAATTTCGATATGTCTATATGATCTCCACCCCCTGGATCGATAAGCCTTTTGATCCTTAATTAACCAAAGAAGATACGACTTTCCACTATCGTTAGTTCAGCCAATCAAAAATCCCCAAGAATTCCAAAGAATTCTTGTTAATACCGCTCTTCCCAAACCCTCATTCCTTTCTAAGGGCTCATTGATATTGAATCAATCGAACCCACTTCTAATACCTTGTTCTACTTGGAAGACCCTGCGTTAATCACCAGATCGTGATTTTTCAAATATATAAATGTAACTAAGGTACTCCTCGTAAAGGATTTCGCCATAATGGCATGAACAGTTGCTACTGAAGGCCCAAATAAGGCTTAGCTGATCTTATATCTACAGAATCAAACTTGAACAATTATAATTGACCCGAATTTTAAGGTGTGGTCCTATTTTTGGCTAACATACATTTTCAAAAAAAAACTGTCCAAGGCTAAATTCTTGTAGGTGTTTCTTCACAATAATTAGGGTGATAATTGATGCAGAAAATGCCAATCAATTAAATGTATTGAAACGATGTTACTTGCATGGATCGAATTCAAAATCCCCCCGTTTTCATCCAATTAAATAATATTTAAGGTACTTGAAAAGTCGTTAAATTGTCAAGTTGCATTTAGTTAGGGAAGATCGGATTATGAGTTAATTAAGTCATAAAATGAATAAAATTCAACAATTTGAGGGGCCGGCCCCTAAAGGTCCTAACGAATTCCTAATTTGCAATTAGAGGAATCCTTTTTAAGCTTGATTCTTTTATGACAATGAAATCTTTTCCATCGTTTGGAATAGATCCATTTGCAACAATTCGATGCTGACAAAATTATCAAAGATTGGCGTTTCTTATTTTCTTCACACTGTACGAATTATTCCTTGAATTTGACTAGGATTGTGGAACCTTGTCTTGGAATAAATAGAAAAAAATGGATTGATATTGGTGCCGATCTGACTCATTATTAAAGATCAATTCCTCGAACTGACGGATCTTTCCTTTTTCTGATATACGAAGTATCGATTTTCACTAAGTCATTCGTAAGGAAATTTTCGAACCAGAAACCATTGTAGTTACTTCAAACCAAAGGAAGCGCGCGTACTTCTTCGATAGATGAGCTTTTTTTGTCTGCGCTCCCAATTCATACAATAAACAAGTCCCCGACTAATGAATGCTTGTGCCAGAATCCTCCGAATGGTTTGCATTTCCATAAAGGATATAATTGACACTCTAAGCTCCAAATTATCCCTTTCTTGCAATAGATCCTGTGGAAAAGTGTTACTAAAATTTATACCGTCGGCTAGTTCATATTATGTTAAAAAAAAAAAATCAGGTCTGAACAAAAACAAAATACTTTTTCTTGGTAGGTGTGATCCACTGACATTAATCCAATTTTTCATTTTTTTGAATTTCTTAGAATTTTTTTTTCCTCTTTCCAGGTGTATCAAGATGCCATTGTGTGGAATATCTTATCCATCTCTCCAGGAAAATAATAATATCTCCAGAAATATTTTGAGTCAATCCTTTTTTTTTTTCTTCCACTCGGTACCACTCCGCCTACTCGCTTCTTATACTTAAAGTTTAGTCGTGTAGCACTCCAATGATACATGTTCGTACCATTATGGAAGAAGATTCAGGTAAAATATGCACTTCCTCCGGAATGAAAAAAAATCGATCCACTTTCATTTTGCATTGGATTTTGGCTTAAAGTCTTTGACTCCCTCGATAACTCAATCAAACCTGCTTTTTTGAGGAATTGAATGCAACCCTATAGTCCCATATTTAGTAATTCCTTGAACTATTTCTTCTGTAATTGAGGATATCGAAATAAGCAAGAATACTATTCTACGAATAAAGACTCAATTTATGGTATTTCAATCCGAAATACCGAAGGAGGTGGTAGTTTTTCTCGTTCTTGAAGTGATTCAAATTGGAATGATGAATCCCATTCTTCGCTCTTTGCCAATAAACAGAATTACCGTGGAAATAGCAAGGATAGTGAGATTAAGATTGACCCATACATAGGATTGGATTAAGTTCTGAATAATCAGGAATTCCGCTTTCGTTTTTACCAGAGAGACCAGACATAAAATTTTTGTCTCACTTTCTCTCAGTTATTTTACTGAAAAGGCTAATAATATATCTTCTTTCGACAGAAAAGAGAAATGAACGTTTAATTTGATCTTGAATCCTTGTAGAGGTGAAAAAGGACTACACTGCATCCGCACGAACCTCCTGAGAATAACCATAAATGACTTGTTTTTGGTAAGAGATGGACATTACTATTTAAAGTTCGGGAGAGTGCAATGATACAACGTCCGGTACTCCAATGCCATTTCTCCCTCTGATCAGAATAAATTAGTTTTCGAACCCTCTCTTTTTAATTAAGAGTGTATGTTCCACGCGCGAATCTCGGCAATCACTTTTCTGATTCTACATATTGAATCGTTTTGAACTAAAGTAAACTTTGGTGGAATAGTGACGTTATGTATAATATCCTCACTCTCAATAGTACTTACACGTCTATATAACATAAAAGCAATGCCATGGCGTGTCAACGT
>NC_052358.1:57556837-57587560 GCF_009727055.1 Benincasa hispida
ATGGCTAAAGTGTTTGAGGCTCACTTGAAGAGTCTGGGTCTGCGGGACATGCGACATCTTGTCTAGGGCAAGTGAGAGATAATACTGGGGTACGCCATAGTTTATTGTATATTGTACATTTTTATATTGTATTGTACATTAGTCTCCCGAGTCATTAGGACAAGTGGGAGGTTGTTGAGATTGGTGTCCTAATTCTCCCGGAGTCTTGTTGTTTTGTAAAGATACACATTGTTCAATGAATAAAATAAGTGTTATTTAATTTGGACATTTACTTATATCCAATAAACAAAGCTCATTGATTATCTTATGTGAACTTAAGCATGTATATGTGATATACAAGTGGATCATGCCTTAAGTGATAATCTAAATCAGTCTGTAGTATAAGGATTAAGGTGGGATACCTGATCCTGGTGATACTACGGATACAACCCGCTTTGTAGAGGTTTGCAAGTGTTGTCAACTACTACAGATGGTAGATCCTGACCATTCATGTGGAGACATGGAGCGAGGGTGTTCTATATAAAGAGTTTGTATAAGACCTGAACCACGAGATGACTAGACTCTGTATATATATCGTCGTTGATACTAGAGACTTACATCTCACCTAAACGACCGTATGTGACACGAATTCAATCCTAAGTGTTTTGTGAACTCCTTCCTTTGAGGGCGGTCCTTTGATTAGTATGGGTGAGAGTGGCCAAATTACCAACTCAATATGGCTACCTTTTTGGGGATTTTTCTGATCTGGGAGCTGGGAACTCATACCACAAGATGGAATTCACTCTTTTCCCAAAGCAAGAATAAGTAGAGAGATTGCTCCCTTAAGGGCTGATTCTGAGGCTGAACATAGTGGCCACAACTTCTATTTGGAAGAGAAGACTCAGTCATAATAGGACTATGACTTCTGTTCATTAGATGAATTAGTGGTACTTAAGGAGATAGATGTACTTAAGGAGAAGACTTAGTCATAGTAGGACTATGACTTATGTTCATTAGAGGGATCAGTGGTACTTAAGGAGATAGATGTACTTAAGGAGAAGACTTAGTCATAGTAGGACTATGACTTATGTTCATTAGAGGGATCAGTGGTACTTAAGGAGATAGATGTACTACAGGGGCATAACAGTTATTGGCCCAGCTGTACTTACGAGCGATCTGTGAAGGGTTGTCGCACTACTGATTGGTTAAGATGGATACATAATATATCTGTAGTAGGAGAGTTCAGCTGTCGGTCTTTAGTGGAGTGCTTGGCAGTTAATGGATGGTGGATTTCGTGACTAAAGAGTTTAATCAGTTATTTGCGTACCGTTGGAGCTTCGGAGCTACAGGTCCATGAGATCCCCTTGGTAGCTTGGATTCTGTTAAGGATCAGTTCTTGGTGTTGATTTGAAATATTTAAATTGACAAGAGGTATTTTGATTATATATGATATAATCGGTATGATGTATAAGATAAATCTAGTGGAGGATTGATGTAAATGAGATTTACATTAAGTACCATGGAATAGAAAAAGAACTATGGTTTATATGTTTCATGAGATGAAATATTTAAACTATAGGTTATAAATATAGTATGATAAGTTGGTTATCATTTATGTTTTTAATAATACTAATTATTAGATAATTAATTAGTTTTCTTTTAAATAACCAAAGTAGTGGGTGGTTATTGGATCATGGTAACCGTGAGTTTAAAAGGAAAGTGATTTTCTATTTTGAAAAGAAGTTTTTACAAAAGATTGAAAAGGATTTTTGAATTTTCTCTCGCGCAAAAGAGACTCACGTAGTCGTCAAGTAAATTCAGATTTACTAAATGACGGCTGGGTGAGCTAAAAATCGTGCAGGTGCGAGCTAAACGATCGTGCAGTATTTACTAAATGATCGCATAACTTTACTAGACGATCGCTGGCCCAAGGTAAACAATCATGTAGAGTCTGTAGGTGACAGATCGAGCTAAACGATCGCATAGCTTTTGCTAGACGATCACATAACTTTATCTAAACAATTGGGCATCGACCTATACGATAGGTCTCAGCCATCTCCCACTTGCCCAGTCGTGTACGTGATCGTTGTTTCCTCCTTCGTCTGCCTCATACTAAGTCCGAACATAGCCTACCATCTGGATTCTCACACGAAAATACCAAGGTCACCTTGTTGGTGGTGTCAGACTCAACTCGACACCGTCGAGGTTTTTTGGAGGCCGTTCGTGGTGCTGTGAAGGCCGTTTGTGTTGCGGAAGAGTTCGTGACCGAGGAGATCGTTGAGGACGAGCGCGGAGTGTTCGTGCGGTGTTGCAGTCATGTAGATCGGGCATTCGTGGTTGCTGTTGTTCGAGTGATCAGAGTGCGCATAGAAGCGTGGAGACACTTCTGCTATTGTCATAGAGTTTGTCTCCCTTGTTCATTTATTGTTGATGCTGTAATTTCTGCATTTGAATTATATAACCATCTGTTTTGAAGTCGACTGTAAATATTTGTTCATTCATGATTGTAATTTGGAATAGTCTTGTTCCGCTGCTCATGGAAATCTCGTTTATGATTTCCTTCACATATTTCCAAAGAAAAGATGATCTTGTTGAAGATGACAACGAAGGGTGAATAGTTGTGACTCGTCGAGAAAGAAGACAGCCAAATTCCATCCAAAAAAGAGTTGTGCTTTTATCGAAGCTATAGAAGAGGGAATAAGACTCATAAAAGGAAAGGCAAAAAGATGGCATGGAAGCCTAAGCTTGCTAAGGAAGATAACGAGGACTCCAATCAACTTCGACGGTCGGTAACTTTCACAGAATTTCTCCCAAGAAGCTTCCTCGCTAATCATCCAGAGGAAGTATCAGAATTTATTGCATCTCACGTTGTCAGCATAGTCGAAGTCGACAACAATCATATAACTGTTGAAGATGTCGATGATTAAAAAAAAAACTGAGCAAATAATTTCTGTTTTCGAATGTATCAAGCCTTCAACGATTCGATCTTCAGTCTTCCAAAGATTGAGCATGACCACGATAGAAGAAGAAAACTAATGTCCAATGTCTACTGCTACTCGAACTTTATCATTGAAAAGGCTAAGTATCTTCATATCAAAGAAAGATCGTCCTTCAACATTTACTCTTGGTTGTCTTAGAATGACAAGCCTTGAACATGAAAGAAAGATGAAAACTTTGAAGGCAAGACCATTTCATGAAGAAAACAATGACAACAAGATTCATAGTCATGTTCTGTCATGCATGAAGAGGAAGTTATCTATTGATATAAATACAGAAGGTTTCTTGAGGATAAAGCCAAAGCTTAACATATTGACAAATCATACAAATGAAGAGGATGATCAAAACAATGATAAAATAAGAGCTTATGAAGTTTAAATGTAGAAGCTTGTCATCACAAGAGTCTAAATTGCATGTTTCTTCTGGCCCGCATGAGCTTAAAAGGTGAACAACCCAAAAAAAAACTTTCTTTTTTAATTACGTTATGACTTGATCGTTGTCATTATAAAGGGTAATTAGGCAACTTGAAGGAAACTTTAAGTTCAGTCTAGTAAAAAAAAAAAAAAATCTTTTGAACCACGTCATGACTTAATCCCTTTATTCAAGGATACGTAGGCAACTCAAAGAAATTTAAGTTCAGTCCTTCAGAAAAGGTGCCACACCACTCAAATGTGACATTACAAGATTGTATTGATCATCTCCATTAAAGGATAACACTTCAAATTGAAGATGGTCATCTCTATTGAGAGAAACATTTAAATTTGAAGATGTTCATCCCTAATAGGGGAAACATAACAAATTGAAGATGTTCATCATTCTTAAGGAGGTAACATAGTAAACTAAAGGCACACAGTTGGAATGTCACTTCGCTTCCTCTTTAAAGTCAGATTCGGAGGTTTTACCACTTCCCCGTTGAATGACAAATTTTGTACCAATCATAAATTATCACGTCATTTCCTAAATTAATGACAAAATTACAAATCATCAAATTTTGGACCACTTAAAAGCTAACATGTGTCTCAAATTGAAATTGAAGTCATAAATTGGCGAATCCCGATGATGCCATGTGTTTTCGTCTTAACCATTGGATCAAATTAATTATTTTGGTATGATTAAATATTAAAGTTTGGGCTAAAATTAAATTGGACCCAAGAATATGCTTAATTTAACTCAAATGTCAAAGAAGACCTAAATTGAGCCCAAGGGCTAGGTCTATGGACCAACCAAGCCCAAGCCCACAAAGCCCACCTAAGAGCTCTATAAATAGAGAAGTTCTCTTCATTTGTGGGGGTCAATAATTTTATACTCTAGAAAGCCTAGAGGGAATTTTCTGCAATCAAAAGACTCCTTGATTGCACACTTGAAGACTGAAGTCCTTAAGAGATACAAACATTCTTCCAAGACACCAACTTCAAGAACATTCACACACTCCGCTTCCATAGATTAAGCGTACCCATTCAACCAAGAGAGGATCAGATGATCAAGTACTAGAGATCGAGCTACATCCGCATCAATCTACATCAACTCAAGTTTAACTCCATGAAATACATTTTTTCGAAAACCTCATGCGAACACTGGTCCTCTAAGAAGATTATCAAACCGAAAGACTGATCCTCCAAGAAGATCAACAAGCCCAAAGGCCGATCATCCAAGAAGACCAACCAGCTTAAAGATTATAGTTCATTTTGAAAGCATCAAAGGATTATGTATTAGAGATTGTACTCGCTATACCGAAATTAATACAAATACAAAAAGTTCAAATATACGAAATAAGTTTCTCTGAAAACCTTGTGCGAGTAGAATATTTTTTTAAAAATTAATTATTTTTTTTTATCAAACCTCGGACTCCCAAAGGTATGATCCTTCACCTCAAGAATTCTAGAAAATCGAACTCCCAAATTTTTTAAATTCCGTCGAAAGATTTTTTTTTTATATATAGGAAATGATCTTAAAACCATAATTTTTAGAAAAAATTTGATTGGAAAACTTTTGAAATAATACATTGGTTTTTAAATGTTCCAAATAATGTAATTTAAATGACTTTGAAAGAGTTTTAAAAAAACTTAAAAAACTATAGATCAAAATTAATTTAATATGAGCATATATTAGAAAAGAACATAATTAAAGAAGTATCATAATAAATTGAGATTTTAAGTTTTCAATAAAAATATATTGGAGATCGATCTTGGACTCCTAAAGAATCGACTCCTCACATCAAGAATTTTAGAAAGTCGAACTCCCAATTTTTCTAGATTCCATCATTGGTTAATTCTTCTTAAAAGAATTTTAAATTAAAACTATTAACAACAATATAATTTACGATTTATCAAACACAATAATAAACTAATTAAGTTAACAAATAAAAAAAATATTACAATATAAGATAATGTAATAATCAACTAAAATGAGATGAATCAGGGAAAATAGATAAATAGATGAAAATTACATAAAAGAGAACATACAAAAAGCTAATTATTAAAAATTAAATAATCAAGTTAAAGATATATAAAAGAGAAAAAAATCATATTAACACTACAAGACAAACATAAAATAAAAAGGAATGAAAAAAAAAGGGTTGCACGGTGGCAGACTGACGGAGTAGAAGGGGAAAATATAAAAAATTTAATGCCAAGATTGGGCAACAAACCCAATTCTCATTTCAACACACAACAAATTATATATAATAATAACGAGAACAACAATAATAGTAAGTAGAAAGTAAAAAAATGTTTGTGTGATAGATGTCATTGACCCATTATATCACTTTTTTTAAAAAAATTTATTATAATAAAATTAATAATAACTTAAAAGTACTTTATTTTTTAAAACCTTAAAAAAATTCATTTACTTACTTTCTTCCAATTTTCCTTTCTTTCTCCCATTTTTCTCTTCTGGTTGGAAATTTATACTAAGATATAAATAAATACGAAAAATAAATTATATCTTAAATTTCTACTTAGATAAGTTAGAGAAAAAAATTAACGCTCATAAAATAATAAATAATAAAGAGAAGAAAAAAGAGAACAACACTAAAAATTATACTGATTTGCCCCAAACTCGGGACTATATCCAGTCTTCTACAACTACAAGTTCTACTGTGATGAGAATTGCAAAAAAAGTTCCAATCTCTCACTAAAAAAATCTCTTCCAAATAGTTCAACACGAACTATTTGATTCTTAGTACCACAACTCAGTAAGTTAGAATAAATAATGAGAGAAACCCTTGACCTAACAAAAGAGAACAAATATTATTCTCTCAAATACACACCCACACAATTAAAATATTAAAAAGAAAAACTTTCAGGGCCTGTTTGTGGGACCAATATCCTATGTGGAGAGATGATATGACTCCTATATCACTGTTTGGCCCACTGATATACCATCTTCCCTTTTCACTTTCTCCAACATGTACACAGTAACTCTCATTTAATAACTCTCTCAGCTCCCCCACTTCTTATGTCTCCTCCCTTCCCATATCCGACCGTCACTCTCTCCTTCCTTTCTATGGCTCACTTATGTTTTTATTTCTTTATTCTTTTCTTGAGTTTATTTCATTATACTTTGGGTGTAATTTTTTTCCCACTATATCCATTTTATTAAGAAACCATGATATTTCAATCTAGTTCTATGCACCCATTTTATCGTGTTTTCCTCCAGTATCTTGTGATAGAATATATTAATAATTTATTATTTATAAATTATGTCATTCAAAATTTCATTTTTATTTGCTTAGTATATCAATTATTTATCTGTATAATGTCCATTAAAAAAATCACAATGTTTTGAATTAAATCTTTGTACACAATTTCACAAAAATTAAAAAAAAATCTCTTCATATACAATATCAATATTCAAAATCTACTATTCAAAAGCCCATTATAAAACCTCAATTGAAAACTCATCCGTGAATATATATGAGAAATGCCTTAACAAAATTCGTAAGGTTTTGTAAATGCCTCACTAAAATATTTAACTGACCATTCATAACCCTTTAGTTCCCCATAGTTTTTAAAAATTAAATTTATAAATACTACTTTCCCTCGTTTATTTTTATTTTTTATTTTATTTTTTATTTCTTACTTTTGAAGACTCTGTTCGAAATTTAAGTCATAATTGAAGATTATATATATATATATATATATATATATATATGTATATAGTATTAAAAAGTGGAAAAATGTTTTAGAAAAAAATTGGTACGTCCATCCCAGACTTAGAATTAAATTTCGTATTTTTAAATGTTTGCATTTTGTTGACTATTTACGATTAATCTTAAATTTTGACTGAGTTTTTTTAAACAACAATAATAAAGAATTATTTAAAAGACAATAATTGAATACAAAAAACTAAATTGATACGATAATTGAATTATAAGATTTTAAAAAAATAGTGTTCATACAGGCAAATTATTTTAGAGTACAAAAAACTGAACCAGATATCACGGACATATGAACTCTGCACACCCAAACACATATGTATGAACTCAGACATAAGAACTCTGCACACACAAACACAGACATATGAACTCAGATAACACAACTCTGCACCCGAAACATCAGAACTCCAAACATCCTATATCATTTCAGTGCCCCAAACAACCTCTCAATCTTTTGACTTTTCCTTCTTCTTCAGTAGCAAGGAGCTCACGACAAGTTCTGCAAATTCTTTCTTCATGTATAAACATATTTATACATTTAAAATTGCCACCTTAAGTGCTTAATGGGTCAAGCCCAACATCTTAAAGAAATAAATTCCAACCCAAGTGTGTTTTTGCTTCCTTGAAGAGTATTTCCAGTGCCAAACATTTTCTTCCATTATTACACCAGTGAAGGAACTCTTATCAAAGAGTATCTCTGAGCCAAAGCAAGATCGTTCCAAACTCATTGTGACAGAAACATTGCATTCACAATTAAACATACTAGTTATTCTTTTAACAATAAATTATGGCATGCTTTGAACTTTAAATAACAAAGGAACGAGATACATACTAGTTGAAGAACTCTTCTACGCTTTGAATCTCGCTCTCGTCAATCCAGCCAATCTTGCTATCGTTGAGATCGTCAAGCTTATCGTCCACCAAATCTCGCTGTCATTTACCCACGAACGGACTTCTCACGAACAAGGCAATAATGGAGGACACAACCACTCGGAAATCTCAATATTCTAGGAGTGAGAATCCAGGAGGTATGGGCTCTGTTGGATTTGGTAGAGGAAAGAAGGAAGGAATGATCGTTTACCACGACCAAGCAAGTGGGAGATATCGGAAGTCTATCGTATAGACGACTACTTGATCGTTTAGTAAAAAGTGCACGATCGTGTAATAAACTGGGGCTGATCGTATAGACGACCGTCTAATAAAATGCTCGGAAGTGCGATCGCTTAAAAAAAGCTAGACGATCGTTTAGGTAAAACTATGCGATCGTTTAGAAAAAGCACGCGTGTACACGATCGTTTAGTAAACTTTGAGCTATTATGTATGCTCTCGTTTGCTAGGCGATGGACAATGTACTAATCAGTGAGCGAATATCTGATCAAAAAACTATGTGATCGTTTAGGTAAAACTATGCGATCGTTTAGAAAAAGCACGCGTGTACATGATCGTTTAGTAAACTTTGAGCTATTATGTATGCTCTCGTTTGCTAGGCGATGGACAATGTACTAATCAGTGAGCGAATATCTGATCTCTTTGCAAAATGAAAACCATTTTCATTTTATCCTTCAGTTACGAAAACTGAATGCAACCTCCCACTATTTCATTCGATTACGGAGAAAAAACCGTCAACAATTATCTCATAATCGTTTGATTAAAAAATAAATATAATCATATTATATTTATAACCTAAAGTTTAATATCACATCAAATGCAACATATAAACCATAGTCATTTTCTCCTCCACTAGATATAAATCATATTTATGTCCTTTTTCTCCAATAAATGTATTTCATACATCATGTCAACTATATCAAATATAATTGACCAGTTTAATTATATCATATATAATAACACTCCCTCTTGTCAATTTGAACACTTCAAACTGACCCAAAAACTGATTCTCAACTTGAATCCATTGAGCTACCAAGGGGACCTTATGAACCTATGGCTCAAAGCTCCAATTGTACGTGAATAGTTGACTAAACTCTTTAACCACGAGATCCACCATCCGTTAACTGCCAGACATACCTCTAAAGACAGACAGCTGCACTCTTCTCACCATACATATATTTCTATGTCTATTGGATATAACTAATCAACAGTATGACAACCCTTCATAAATGCTCGTAAGTACAGTTGGGCCAATTTACCGTTTTGCCACTGTAGTTACATCTAACTCCTTAAGTACCACTGATCCCTCTAATGAACAATACAACATAGTTCTACTATGTGTGGACACCTCTCGGGCCATGAGAAGGTATGTGGCGCCATATCGTTTAAGTCCCGGAATCAACCTTTAAGGGAGCAATCTATCTACTTATCCCTGGTTCGAGGAAGGAGTGAATTCAATCTTGTGTAGTTGAGTTCCCAACTCCCAAATCATACGAATCCCCAAAGTGGTAGGTTTGAGTCGTGATCTGGCCATTCGCACCCATGCAAATCAAAGGAACGCCATCAAAGCCAGGAGTTTCCAACTCACTCAAGATTGAGGTCATGTTACCTCTGGTCATCCTAGTGAACTGAAGTCTCTGTAATGAACAAAATTATATAACGAGACTATAACACTTTATGGTCTGGTCTTATACAAACTTCTTTATATAGGACACCGCCGCTCACATGTCTCCACGTGAATGATCAGGATCAGACCATCTGTAACAAGTCACAACACTTGTAACTATTCTACAAAGCAGACTGCATCCATAGCATCACCAGGATAAGCTTTCCCTCCTATATCCATATACTATAGACCATTTTGTTTATCACTTAACACGTGATCCACCTGTATGTCTCCACATACACGCTTAAGTTACAATGACAACCAGGGATCTTAGTTTATTGGTTTGTGGTAAAGCAATTAAAACATCCAATGTTTCATAGACAATAGTGAAGAAAAATATCATATACTCTTACATCACAAGCGTTTGTTTAATACAGTGTTTATAAACTACAGGACCCAACGAGAGTTTAGGGCATCAACCTCAACAATCCCCCACTTGTCCTAAAGTGAGTGGGGTGTACAAATAACTAGTACAAAATAATAAACTGGGGCATTAAGGCCCAGTACAAAACATCTTCTACTTGCCCTAGTCCCTGTCTCTTATACACATCTAGATGTGTATAAGAGACAGGTCTATCCGCAAACAGTCTCGTAGACCCATGCTTTGTAGGTGACCCTAAAAAATTGTAGCCGTGAGAGCCTTCGTAAACGGGTTAGCAACGTTGTGCTCTAAAGCGATCTCCGTGACACGTCCCCTCAATGCACTATCTCGTGGATGATATGATACTTTCGCTCTATATGTTTGCCGCGCTTGTGACTCCTGAGCTCCCTGGAGTTTGCCACAGCACCACTATTGTCACAATAGAGGGTGATGGGCCTAGACATGTCTGGAACAACTTTCAGATCTGTCAGGAACTTCCTAAGCCAAACGACCTCCTTAACAGCTTCACAAGCAGCTATATACTCGGCCTCTATCGTGGAGTCGGTGATGCACCCCTACTTAGTGCTTCACCACACTAATGCTCCTCCATTAAGAGTAAAAATTGACCCTGAAGTGGATTTTCTAGAATCATTATCAGTCTGAAAGTCAGAATCCGTGTATCCAGTAAGAATCAAATCCCTAGTTTCATACACGAGCATGTAGTCCTTCGTTCTTCGAAGATACATGAGGATGTTCTTGACTGCGGTCGAGTGACCCTGTCCGGGATTAGACTGATACCTACTAACTATCCCCAAAGCATAGCAGATGTCTGGTCTAGTATAAAGTATCGCATACATTAAACTGCCAACGACAGATGCATATGACACCCGTCTCATCTCCTCAACCTCTTGAGGCATCTTAGGACACATTTCCTTAGATAAAGTAACTCCATGCCTGAAAGGTAATAGGTCCTTTTTGAAGTTTGGCATCGAGTACTTGAGCAATATCTTGTCAATGTACGATGCCTGAGATAGTGCTAGCATTTTGTTCTTCCGATCCCGAAAGATCTGAATACCAAGAATAAGCTGAGCCTCTCCCAAATCTTTCATTTGGAATTGGGTCACTACCCAGTTCTTAACCGTAATCAGTAATCCTACATTATTCCCAATGAGTAGGATATCATCTACATACAACACTAGGAAAACTACTAAACTATTGATGATTTTCTTGTAGACACAAGGATCATCAACGTTTTGGTCAAAACAGTACGATTTGATCACAATATCAAACCGAATATTCCAAGATCGAGACACCTGTTTCAGCCCATAAATGGACCAATTCAGTTTGCAAACTTTTTGCTCTTGACTTTGGGCAATGAATCTCTCGAGCTGCACTATATAAATTCGTCTCCTCAAGATTGCCATTCAGAAAGGAAATCTTGACGTCCATTTGCCAAATCTCATAATCATAATAATCCGCAATGGACAGGAGGATGCAGATCAACTTCAACATGGCAACAGGCAAGAAAGTCTCTTCATAGTCGAATTTCTCCACTTGGTTATAACCTTTTGCCACAAGTCAAGCCTTGAAGGTTTGCACCTTCCCATCGTTACCCCATTTCGTCTTGTAAATCAATGTGCAACCTATAGGTATGACCCCATCAGGCTGATCTACAAGATCCCACACTGAGTTGAAGTACATCGACTCTATCTCAAGATCCATGGCTTTAACCTATCATCCCGGTCAACATCCTCCATTACCTTCTGATAAAATAACGGATCCTCAACGTCGCCATCGACTACTATAGATAGGATTTCTGTCAGACCCAGATAGAGAACAGATGGGTTTGCAACCCTCCCACTCCGTCGAGGTTCCTTCAACTCTTGAGGTGGAACTGACCTACCAGATGAACTATCATCAACAACTCTTACAGATGAAGCAGGCTCTTCAACAACTATTGTTGAAGTTTTAGTCGTTTCGTTGGAACGCTCACGTAACACGATCTTACTACATGGACTGTGCTCCCTAATATGATCCTCCTCTAGGAAGGTAGCATTCGTAGACACAAACATTCTGTTTTCCTTCAGATGATAAAAGTAACCCCCTGGCGTACCTTTGAGGTAGCCTACAAAGAGGCACAACCTCGACCATCCAATTTCTTTAGATTAGCCTCAAGCACATGTGTTGGGCAACCCTATATGCAGAAGTGACATAAACTAGCTTTACACTCATTCCAAAACTCCAAAGATATTCTCACAACACTCTTGGAAGGAACATAGTTGAGTATATATACTACAATCTCCAATGCAAAACCCCAAAACGAGTTCATAAGGAAGTGTAACTCATTATCGACTGAATCATGTCCAACAAAGTCTGTTTCTCCTCTCCGCTACACCATTCTGCTAAGGTGTACCCGGCATTGAGAGTTGGGAAATGATTCCATGTTCTATCAAATAGTTCTGGAACCCCAAATCCAAAAACTCTCCACTTCGATCCAATCAAAGTGTCTTAATGCGTCTATCCAAAGAATTTTCAACTTCAGCCTTGCACTTTCTGAATTTTTCAAAGGATTCAGACTTCTGTTGCATCAAATAAACATACCCATACCTAGAGTAATCATTAGTAAAGGTGATAAAATACTCATAGCCTCCCCTGGCTCGCACGTTCATCGAACCACAAAGGTCAGAATGTACTAACTCTAGAGGCTCTTTGGCTCGATAACCTTTCCTGGTAAAAGGTCTTTTAGTCTTCTTATCCTCAAGGCAAGATTCGCACACTGGTAAAGAATTTTCTTCTAACTCACTTAGAAGTCCATTCTTCACCAACCTCTCAATCCTATTGAGATTGATGTGTCCTAATAAAAGGTGCCAAAGTTGGGCATTTTCTTTTGTACAAACTTTTTGTCGTTTATTTTGAGTTACGACGGTTTTAAACATCTCTATGTTATGGAGGGAACTCGTTGCTAACGATCGTAGCATATAAAGGTTATTTTCTAGATATGTGATAACGTGCAGAAATGCACGTTATTACAGCGTAAAGATATAAAACAATGCAAGATTAAGACGGTAAAAATATATAATATTGCGTCCAAAAGCATTAAGTTTACAACATTACGATTGCATGTGTCCATCGCATTAAAATAGCTAACTTATGTATTTTATGTAGTAAAATGCATTGATGCAAGGCGAAATTGCGATCCAAGGAATTAGCATCTGAGTGCCTAAGAGATTGCGACCGCAAGACTATGCGATCATATGCGTTCGCGAAAATCTGCTCAAGAAGGTGGCCGCATAAAGCCGGTGCATCAAGGTGAAAGCTTGATAAATCACGATGGGATAGAGCAAGCTTGATAAATGACGGTCGATTCCGAATTAAGTTGACAAGCCGTTAACGACATACTATAGCAAGTACACTCAACTTTTCGGTGAAAAATATTCGGCGCATCAGACAGAGAATTAATGACATCCCATCAGGGCAATCATTCGAGAGAAAAAGTTCTTCACCTTGAAGCTCTATAAATACCAAAGGCCACCTTCGTTGAAGGAGTTCGCTCAGTTCAGAGAGTTCACCATATAGAAGATAGTTAGCCTTGTTCATAATTTTCTTATACTTAGAAGGTAGAAGCGAGAGAAGGGAAAAGATGCTGGAAGATCGTCTTGGTCAACTCGAGAGAGTGCTAGGGAGCGTGGAAAACAGAAAGAGGGCTGACTCTTGCGAGAGCAAGAATATCTTTTGAGCAGAGTAGAGAAGAACAGTGTAAAAGCCTTGGGAAGCAAGAAATTGCTACCAGGCTCTTTATCTTTATTTCACATTGTCAGTCTGTATTTTGATTTCATATATAGAATGGAACTTGCATTTCTACATCTGTTCAGTCTCTGTACAATACGCATGAGTAACTAAACCTTCGAATGGGTTGAGGAGTACTTAGCTAACATGACCTAGGATCTTCATTGCATGCGATCATCTTGTCTTATGTTGCATCCATCACCCTTTAGAGCTACTCGAGAGAGAGTCTAAAGAAAGAACCTAAGACTTGAGAGAGCTAGGTTAGAATCTAGACTCGAGAGAGCAAGATTAGATCTACATAAGCAAGAAATAGAGACTTAGAGATAAGCTACATTTGCTAACATGCATCGCATGCACCTTAGATATAGGTTATGGTAGTATGTAGTTGCCTTGTGTATGTGTGTGTCATTCGTCGTCGCATAGACAAGAATAGAGGCTTAAACGTAGGTTCTATAGACATTATCGCATACATCGCATGCGTTCTAAAACTAGAAGCCATAGCATTTGCATTGAGAGATGATTTTCTGTTGTATGTATGTAGCAGGGTCGCATAACATGAACGCAATCTTAGGAAGTGTTAGCTAAATCCCTTCTCAACCCATTCCCCCGCATACTCATCGCATCTTTCGTATTATTAACTCTTTTCTCAAATCGGCCGCATAGATTTTATACCTTAAACAACAAACGAACCAACGCATTGTTTTTGTTACCGCAAAGTAATTGAAAACTGCAATCGCATACTGTTTCTTTAGTCCCTATGTTCGATACTGGGTTTACCAGGCAACTCAGTAGGATTTATACTTGGATCTTGCTGAGAAAACTTGCATGCACAACGTATATTCCACCATCGCATTCTACACCATTATTTCATCGCATTAACAACAACGCATCAATATACTGAACAGATCTCAACTCCATCTTTGTGAATAAACACTTCATTCAATTGAAAATGTAGAGTATATTTACACTGTATCAAGCATTTTACAAAAATTAAGTTCCTTTTCAACTCAGGAACTACATAAACATGATCTAAAATTATAAATTTCTTCTGTAAAGTCAACTGGACTCCTCCCACTACCATAGCTAAGACGACGTGCCCGGTGCCTACTCACTTCATCATCTCACCAGCCTTCAGCTGCCGCCAGGATCTAATCCCCCGAAAATAAGAACAAACATGATTAGTGGCCCCAGAGTCAATAATTCAGGCAAAATCATCATTCTTCACTAAACAAGTTTCCAAAACTAGTAAATCATATTTACCTTGTTTTGCCTTACCCTTGGCCGCCTTCTTCTCCTTTAGCCAGCGAGGCCAATTCTTCTTCCAGTATCCATTCTGGTTGCAGTGGAAATAATTTCCCTTGTCAACTGGCATTGGACGCCTACCCCGCTGGATGATAGGCTGTGGGTTAGTAGGTGCCTTCCTTTTCCCCTTACCACCCATCTTCTTCTTCCACTTAGTAGTGTTAGAAGTAGAAGGTGCAGACTTAGTCTCAGAGGTCGAACCTCTATAGAACTTCTTAGAAGATGAACAAACATTTGCCTCACCTACCTTCTTCTCCTTATTTTTCAGCAAGGATCAGAAAGTCTACAACTCGTTGAGGAGAGTTGTAAGGGTATAGTCCACTTTGTTAAGAATCACATTGCTAACAAAGTGTAGGAAGCTATCCGGCAATGAATGCAGGATAATGCTAAACTGGCTGCCCTCATCATCTGAGACCCATTCATCTCCACCAAATTGAAGTGGACCATCATGTTAAGCACATGTTCTCGAATAGAGGTGCCTTCCTCCATTTTCGAGTTGAAGATGCATTTAAGAGCCTCATGCTTGAGTTTTCCATATGGTTGTCCGAATATTCCCTGCAGGGATTCACTGATCTCACGCACTGAGACCATAGGCTCATGCTTCTTGGCCAAAACGTCATTAAGACTAGCTAAGATATAGGCTCGGACCTTCTCGTTCGCCCGTGTCCAACATTCATATGCCTCCTGAATATTTTGAGCGACATTAGAAGGTGGAATAGGAGGACGCTCCTTTGTAAGGACGAACATGAGATCATTGATGATCTGTATTATTGTGATCGTGTGTTTCCAACTAGATAATTCTCACCAGTCAGTTTATCGGCGTTAAGTAGAGCTAATGTGGCAGTGGCCATAAATACGTTGCTGAAAACAGAACAAACTTAATAAGTCTATGCAAAACCACATTTTAACACCAGTTTTAGTTTGAAAAATAGTTTCCAAGAATCCTAAGTAAAAAGACTTATATTTGCAATAATGCCCCAGCGTAGCAGGACAAACGTCACCGGTGGGGTGATCAGATACTCCTTCACTAGGATGAGACACTCTCAATCATTAGGCAGAAACAACTCTCGTAACTGCACCTAACAATTACCATTCGTTCGGTCCAAAATTGTTAACCCTTAAAAATTTCGCGTAAGTGTTACCCCTCATTTTCGGCCTTAAGTCCCGCCCTAATATAGCCACCGTAGGGAAAAGCAGATTAGGACAAGAGACTAAAGCGACCTTATCCTATACGAGAGATCAGATAAAGAAATGTAAAAAATTGTCATTCTATAGGGGGACATTCCCAGGGTGCCTCGAGGCAATGCACATAAACTTTATCCAACCTAACGAGAGAGACCGTGGGATATGTTGTTGCACGCCCCGCTCCCACTTACTATGAACATTCTCTTCGTCCACCTTGATATTGAACTACCCAAACACTATCCTTTAAGAGGACACTCCCATGATGCCACGAGGCCGAGGACAGATCTCACGGTGTGGACAATAAAGGGAGAAATGCGAAGAGGTTTAAATGAAGTATCAGATACCTCAAGTACCTCCCACTGAATGTTCTACCTAGGGGTTCATTAACTTAGACCATCCGGCTACTGATTTTAATCTAGGTCAGTTTAATTTGCTTAAAAACAACTATTGTCTTTGAAATTAAACAAGTACAAGTAGTCACATTAAACTCTTTAATGGACTGTCCTCAAATTTGCATGCTTGTATCAAATCTATCTAATTCACCTTTCCAGTAGGTTCCTAGGTAGGGGTGTTCTGTGTCCGTCACCTTAAATAACTCAGCCTAGACAGAACCTACTTTAGACAAAATGTCCCCTATAGATAGATTTGTTACACTTTTAACATTTTATTAGTCAATTTAATCCTATTAAATTGATTAAAAGATTAAGCCTTAGGTTACTAATCTCATTAGAACCGTGATTTTAGGTCTATCTCCACCAAGTTTTAAAACACCTTTAAAACTATGATTCAAACCTAAGTTCGCATGCATGTCTTTCTTATAGATTTTAGTTCTAATTTCCTTATAACTCTTATAACAGAAACAACTAAAACCATACACATTGCTACACAACTAGGTATTTATAACATTTATAAATTTTAACCTATGTGTCATGCTTCATGCAATGTTCATTCATTACTATACATAACTTGTATATACTTGTAATGAACCAAGCAAGCATGCTTCCATTAACCCTCATACTATAACACATAATATAAAGATGATGCATGTCTACTCACAATGCAAGCATAAATATAATTCTTATATTATATGATTCATGAGCATGCTCTTATGTATTTTAATTCATGCTTCTCTAAATCATAACAGTTACAATAAAGAGATGACCAATGCGTAACTTAAGGTGGGATTTCTTCTATATGGCATACCATAGGACATATAAATAAACATACATCCAATGTACATTCACAAAGATTAATGGACTGGGTCTTGAACCCTCCGGGCGAAGCTCCCTCATCGTTTACTAAACGTGACCGAATATACACGATCATTTAGCTACGATCAAGTACCATTTACAATGCAACGAAGCATGGCACTTTGTTGTTTAGCACACCAAACATAAACCCGCAAGTCTAAACGATCATTTAAACGACGACGTTGCTGTGAAGCACGATCGTCTAGACGATTACATAACAAGCGATAAGTAACAACTTTACTATTTGATCGTGTAGTCAGGAACTAAGTGATGAAACTTGCTGAGCTACACGATCGTCTAGTGCACGCGCGTCAAAATGCTTTGAAGTATCTGATACTCAATGATCACTTACCCCATCGTTTACATGACCCGACCAATGCTTGGTTGTCTTCATCCTCAAAGAACAGCAACTCCTTGCCTTGTAGCCTCATCACGAACGACTCACTAGAGACTCAAATACTTTGAATTTACAGACTCGATAGCAAGTTAATATGCCCAAAAACGTAGGGGCCCTTACAATTAACTTTGAATGTAAAAAAATTTAAATAACCAGAGGCTTCATCCCAGAAACTTCATTAATCCACATCCACAAACACATGTTTAACGCTTAAACACAATGTAGACATGATTTACCCACCGAGAAAGTGAATGCTATTCTTTGCATCAATGGATTTGGAATATCATAACCTGTCTCTAATATCAATTGAAAGAACTCTTATCAAAGAGTACCTTTGAGCGGAAATAAAATCGTTCCAAACTCATTGTGACAGAAATACAGCATTCAAAATTAAACATACTAGTTATGCATTTAACAACAAATGAAAGCATGCTTTGAACTTTAAACAACAAAGGAACGAGATACATACTATTTGAAGAACTCTTCTTCGCTTTGAATCTCCTCTTGTCAATCCAGCCAATCTTGCTGTCGCTGAGATCGTCAAGCTTATCATCCACCAAATCTCACTATAGTCTACCCACAAACGAACTCCTCACGAACAAGGCAACAATGGAGGACACAACCATTCAAAAACCTCGATATTCTAGGAGTGAGAATCCAAGAGGTGTGGGCTCTGTTGGATTTGGTAGAGGGAAGGAGGAAGGAACGATTGTTTACCACAACCAAGCAAGTGGCAGATATCAGAAATCTATCGTATAGAAGAATGCTTTATCGTTTAGTAAAAGGTGCACGGTCGTGTAGTAAACTGGGGTCATTGTATAGACGATCATTTAGTAAAATGCTCGGACGCGCGATTGCTTAGAAAAAGCTAGACGATCGTTTAGCTATGTGATCGTTTAGGAAAAGCACCTATGTACCCGATCATTTAGTAAACTTTGAGCTGATGCTGAGATCGATAAGCATATCGTCCACCAAATCTCGCTGTCGTCTAGCAACGAACGAATTCCTCACCAATAAGGCAACAATGGAGGACACAACCACTCAGAAACCTTGGTATTCTCAGAGTGAGAATCTAGAAGGTGTGGGCTCTGTTGGATTTGGTAGAGAGAAGGAGGAAGGAACGATCATTTACCACGACCAAGTAAGTGAGATATCGAAAGTTTATCGTATAGACGACTGCTTGATCGTTTAGTAAAAGATGCACGATTGTGTAGTAAACTGGGGTTGATCGTATAGACGATCGTTTAGTAAATGCTCAGACGTGCAATCACTTAGAAAAAGCTAGATGATCATTTAGGTAAAACTATGTGATCGTTTAGGAAAAGTACGCGTGTACACGATCGTTTAGTAAACTTTGAGCTGTCGTGTATGCTCTCGTTTGCTAGGCAATGAGTAGTGTACTAATCAGATCTAATCTCTTTGCAAAATGTAAATCATTTTCATTTTATCCTTCAGTTATGAAAACTGAATGTAACCTCCCACTATCTCATTCGGTTACGGAGAAAAAACTGCCAACAATTATCCCATAATTATTTAATTAAAAACTAAATATAATCATATTATATTTATAACCTATAGTTTAATATCACATGAAATGCAACATATAAACTATAGGTCTTTTCTCCTCCACTAGATGTAAATCATATTCATATCCATTTCCTTCAATAAATATATCTCATACATCATGTTACGGGTGGAAACGGTTCGGTTTTGTGGTCAAACGGAACCAAATCAAATTTTTTACTATGTGAAACTGAGCCAAACCGATTTATTGGTTCAAACAGAACCGAACCGAACTGAACCGCATATATGAGAAAACGATTCGATTCGGTTCAGTTTTTTGAAACGATTCGATTTTTAGAAATGGTTCGGTTCGGTTCGGTTCCATTTTTAGAAACGGATCGATTTTTGCGGTTTGAATAACCACCCCTACATCATGTCAACTATATCATATATAATTGACCCGTTTAATTATATCATATATAATAAAACTCCCTCTTGTCTATTTGAACACTTCAAACTGACCCAAAAACTGTCTCTCAACTTGAATCCATTGAGCTACCAAGGGGACCTTATGGACCTATTGCTCGAAGTTCCAACGGTACGTGAATAACTAACTAAACTCTTTAGCCATGAGATCCACCATCCATTAACTACTAGGCATTCCACTAAAGACTGACAACTACACTTTTCTCACCATAGATTTATTTATGTGTCCATCAGATATAACCAATCAACAATAGGATAACCCTTCACAGATGCTCGTAAGTACAACTAGGCCAATTTATCGTTTTTCCCCTGTAGTTACATCTAACTCTTTAAGTACCACTGATCCATCTAATCTACAATACAACAGTCCTACTATGTGTGGATACCTCTTGGGTCATGAGAAGGTGTGTGGTGCCACATTGTTCAACTCCAGAATCAGCCCTTAAGGAAGCAATCTATCTACTTACCCCTGCTTCTGGGAAGGAGTGAATTCCATCTTGTGTAGTTGAGTTCCCATTTCCCAAATCAGACGAATTCCCCAAGTGGTAGATTTGAGTTGGCGATCTGGCCACTCGCACCCATGTAAATCAAAGGACCGCCCTCAAAGGCAAGAGTTCCAACTCACTTAGGATTTAAGGTCATGTTACATGGTCATCTTAATGAAGTGAATTCTCTGTCATGAATGACTGATAACGGGTAAAAAGCACGTTATTGCAGTGCTAAGTTATTAAACAATGCAGGTTTGCGTTGATAAATATATAAGATTGGCGTCTAAAAAGCATTAAGTTTATAACATTGCGGTCGCATGCATTCATCGCATGAAACAGTTAACTTTTGTATTATTGTGCAAAATATGCGTTGACGGTAAGGCGTTAAATGCGATCACAAGAAGCAACGGCTCGAGCGCAGCGTTACTACATGGCTTTGCGATGATTTGTGCTCACAAATATCTTCTCAAGAAGGATTTCCGCATAGAGCTGGCGGCAACTTTGGGGCCACATCTGGGTGAAAATCATAATAAATCACGATGGGACAGAAAGCTGATGACGGTCGATTTTGAATTAAGTTGACAAGCCGCTAACGAACTACTGTAGCAAGTACACTCAACTTTTCAGTGACAAATATTCGGCGCATCTGACAGGGAATTAATACCATCCCATCAATGTAATCATAAGAGAGAAGAAGCCTTTCACGTCGAAGCTCTATAAATACTAAAGGCAACCTTCAGTTAAGGGGTTTGTCTAAATCGACAGTTAGATAATTTCTCGACAGTTAGAAGTAGCCTTATTCTTAGTTTTTTTTTTATTTAAAAGGCAGAAGCGAGAGAAGCGAGATTGTGCCGAGAGATCGTTTCGGTGAACTTGGAAGAGTGCCAGAAGCGTCGAGATCAGAGAGAGGGCCAATGTCTGCGGAAGCAGGATATCTTTTGAACATAATAGAGTTAATAGTGTAAAAGCCTTGGGAAGCAAGGGATTGATACCAGGCTATCTATCCTTATCTTCCATTGTCATTTTGTACTTGAGCTTATCTATAGAAATGGAATTTACTTCTTTATATATGTTCACTCTCTGTTTATTATGCATGAGTAGCTAAATCTGTCAAATGGGTTGAGAAGCACTTAGCTAGCATAACTGGGGATCTTCAATCTAGGCGATTATCTTGTATTATGTATGCGTCATTCGTCCATTAGAGATACTTGGGAGGGTAGTCTAAGGATAGAATCTAGGCTTGGAAAAGTCAGGTTAGAATCTAGGCTTGGGAGAGTCAGATTAGAACGCATAATTAAGAGATAAGAGCTTGGGAATAAGCACTATTTCCTATTAACGGATCGCATGCATCCTAGATATAGGTTATGATTGTATGCGGTCACCTTGTCTTTGTGTGCATCTTGTATCATCACATAGGCAAAAAGTAGAGACTTAGGAATAAGCTCTATGGACATTATCGCATTCATCGCATGCGTCCTAGAACTAGGAGAACTGCATTTGCATTGGAAAATGATTTGCTGTCGCATGAGTATAGCATGATCACATAGTTTAAATGCATTCGCGGAAGCACTAGCTAAAGACCTTCTCAACCTGTTCCTCCGTATACTCAGTGTATCTACCATATAATCAATCTTTTCTCAAATCCGTCGCATATTTTTTATACCACAAACAACAACTCAAAATAACTCTTTGATTTATTGGTTACCACAAAGTCTTCTTAAAAATTATCACCGCATACCATTTTCCCTAGTCTCTGAGTTTGACCCTGGACTTACAAGGAAACTTAGCGAGATTTATACTTGGATTCTGCTGAGAAAACTTGTTGCTCAACGCAATTCATTTCATAATTTCACCACATAAAATAACGCATCAAGTTTTTTGCGCCGTTGCAAGGGACTTTGGCAATTCAGTGTGCTAACAGTAATTTTTCTGATTTCTTTGCAGCTCTCGATCTCTGGCAAATTACGACCCGGAGATTGAGAGGACGTTCTAAAGAAGATTGAGAGATAGCCGCCAACAACAACAACCAGATAAAGACGACATGGCGAAACAGCCTGGAAACGGAACACCAAATGAAAACAATGTCATGGCGAATCGAATCCTACTAGCAAAAGATCGTAATAGGCCCATTCGGAAGTATGCATCGCCAAACCTCTACGATTTCTCCCCAGGAATCATGTGGCCTGCTCTTGATGGATCTCGATTCGAAATGAAATCGGTGATGCTGCAGATGATCCAGACTACTGGACAATTTGGAGATAGGCGTGGCGAAGACCCGCACGCCCACCTCCGAAGCTTCATAGAAATTTGCAACACTTTTGTGTTCTTGAATATCTCTACGAAGAAGTTCGACTAACTTTGTTTCCATTTTCTCTATGGATCAGGCACGAAAATAGGCGTACTCTCTCGAACCGGGGGAGATTAATTCTTGGGAACAAGTCGTAGAGAAGTTTTTGAAGAAATATTTCCCACCAACTGAGAATGCCAGGAGAAGAAAATTAATAACCAATTTTGAATAGGACATGGACGAATCGCTCAGCGATGCTTGGGCGAGGTTTAAGAGGCTGGTAAGGGACTGTCCACACAATGGATTACCAGACTGTTTTCAAATGGAGATCTTTTATCACGGATTAAACCCTGCTTCGCAGACCGTTGCCAATGCGACAGCCGCTGAAGATCTGCTAGACAAGACATATGACGAGGCCAAGAACATTCTTGATCGCATCTCTAAAAATCACGAGGACTGGAGAGAGAGCGATCAAAGATTGAGAATAAAGGATAATGACACAAACAATGGTACTATCGCATCACTTCAGAGTCATATGACTACGATGATGAACTTGATACAGGGAATTGCAATCAACAGCCCAACACCGCATAGTGGGCAAGTGAACACAATATATTAGACTGTTGCAAGGTATGCGACTTGCGGTGAAGAACATGCAATGGAGGAATGCCCGCAAAACCCACGGTCTATTTATTTTATGAAGAATAATCCATTCTCTAATACGTACAACCCTAGGTGGAGAAACCACCCAACTTTGCGTGGAAAAATCAGCAGCAAAATTTCCAATCAGTGGCGCAAAAAGAAGGGCCACCCGGATTTTTCTCCGAAATAACAGTCAGACGAGTAATCAAGCCAGCAACTCACCGACGCCGCAATCTTCCTCTTTGGAAAGTTTTTCGAAGCAATATATTGAGAAGAACAAAACTGTGCATCAAAACCAGGCGACGTCTATCTGTAACCTGGAACTACATGTGGGCCAAATTGCAAGCGAGCTCAAGAACAGACCGCGAGGGGCCCTGGTGAGTTCAATGGAACTCTCACGCAATCCAAGGGGTACGGGTAAAGAGCAATGTCAAGTCGTGACATTGCAGAGTGGAAAGACTGTGGTAGGGGAGAAGAAGAAGCCCAACCAGACTACTCCAGTTGCGCTGGAACCTGAGATTGCGGTGACTCGAGAAGAAGAAGGAGAAAAAGAATCGATAGAGCCAAAGATTGCATCCACCTCAGAGCCAAAAAAACAGGGGACCACGAGAGTACAATTGCCACCTTTCCCACAGAGACTCAGAAAAAATAATGACGAGGTACAATACCAACGGTTCATGACTATGTTAAAACAATTGCATATTAATATTTCGTTCACTGAAGCGATTAAGGAGATACTCGCATATGAAAAGTTTCTAAAGGATATGATGACTAAGAAGAGAGGCACTGGTAAGTTTGCCATGGTGGCATTGACGCAGAGCTCGAAATCTATAATCCCACTGAAGATGCGCGATCCTCGGATTTTTACTATACCTTGCTCTATTGGAGGATTGTACATCGGGCAAGGGTTGTGTGATCTTGGAGCCAAAATCAACTTGATGCCTCTGTCAATTTTTAAGCAACTGAATGTGGGGCAACTTTTTCCCACAAGAGTGACTCTCCAATTAGCCAATAGATCTCTGGTGCATCCAGAAAGGGAGGTGAAGGACGTGCTGGCCACAATCGACAAATTTATATTACCAGCCGACTTCATCATCTTGGACTACGAAACCGACAAGGATGTGCCCATCATTCTAGGGCGGACTATTTTTTATCAACCGATCGTGCCTAGATTGATGTGCACAAAAGGAGAAATCACCTTGAGCGTGGTATGGACAGAAGCTCAAGTTTGACATTATCCATGCCATGAAGTATCCTGACGAAGAAGACCTGAATGAATCTGACGAACGACCAGAGTTTGAATGAAGAAGAGAAGCTTTGAAAACGAAAACGAAGATGAAGATGCGAGCGCATCATTGTTGCATGCAATGTGATCATTAGAAAAAGCAAACAAAGAAGATGAGATGATCGCAACCCAAGAAGAAGAGCCGATTATAAATGAAGAAAAGAAAAACAACGCAACCGTCCTTAAAACAACCACCAATAATAGAACTAAAGACCTGCCTAACCACTTAAAGTATGCGTTTCTGGGGCTGAATGGAAGTTAAGCGTAATTCATTTCCTCTTGAAGTTAATTAAAAGCAAGAGTTGCTGCTGAGCATTCTTGAGAAATAGTTGCAAGCAATTGGCTGGACGCTCGCAGACATTCGAGCGAATTAGCCAAGCATATTGTATGCATAAAATTTTCTCAAAGAAAACCACAAAGGATCGATCGAACATTAGCACAGACTCAACCTTACGATGAAAAAAGTCATTAAGAAGGAGATAATCAAGTGGTTAGATGCGCGCCGGCATCATCTTATCTGATAGTAGACAACACGTGGGTTAGCCTCGTGCAATGCGTGTCGAAAAAAATGTGGGATGACAGTAGTCCCCAACGCAAATAACGAGCTGATTCCGTAAAGAACCATCACCGGATGGCGTATTTGCATGGAATACCGCAAGCTGAATGCGACAATGAAGAAAGATCATTTCCCTTTACCTTTCATTGACCAAATGTTGGATCAGCTAGCTGGAAATGACTTCTACTACTTTCTGGATGGGTATGCCGGTTATAATCAGATCATGATTGCTCCCAAAGATTAGGAAAAGACCACATTCACCTGTCCATATGGAACTTTTGCTTTTTGCCGCACGTCGTTCGTCCTTTGCAATACGCCGAGCACTTTTCAAAGGTGCATGATGGCCATCTTTTCATAATATCTTGAAGATTCTGTTGAAATATTCACGGATGACTTCTTTGTATATAGGCATACATACGAAGTCTGTCTTACCAACTTGGAGAAGATATTGAAAAGATGTGAGTAGACGAACCTCGTACTTAACTGAGAGAAATGCCATTTTATGGTAAAGGAGGGCATTGTGCTGGGGCATAAGGTATCTCGGGACGGGTTGGAGGTTGACAAGGCAAAAATTGAAGCAATTGAAAAGCTCCCACCTCCAACAAGTGTAAAGGCTATTGATGCTTGGTTTTATGAAGTGGAAATGTGGATTCTATGCGTTGATGAAATTGCATTGTGCACTCAAGTTTCCCTAGTGGAATCCAAGTGTAAATTCCTCTGAATTTCTTAGTAAGTCCAAGGTCGAACACAGGGACTTGTGCAAACAGATTACGTTGGTAATTTTTATGAAGAACTTTGCGGTAACGGGATAAATAAATAAATTGTTTGGTTTGTTGTTTGCGTTGATAAAAAATAAATAAATGAGGCGGAGTTTGAAAAGAGTTGGTAAACGGAAGATGCGATGAGTATGCATTGAACGGGTTGAGAAGGGTTCGGTCAACACTTCTTAGAATGCGTTCATGCTTTGCGATCATGCAACATGCATACAATAGTAAACCACCTCTCGATGCGAATGCTACAGCTTCTAATGCTAGAATGCATGTGATATATGCGATAAGTCTATAGGACTTACACATAAGCCTCTATTTTTATTTATGCGATGACAGGATAGCACGTTCGCAAATAAGTCGACCACATAATATCATTCCCATCTCTAGAATACATGCGATGAAGGTTGACAAACAGAGCTTATCTCTAAGTCCTTATCTCTTATTTATGCAGTTCTAATCTTGCTCTCTCGAATCTAGATTCTAACCTAGCTCTCTCGAGACATTAGGTTCTTTCTTTAGACTCTCTCTCGAGTAACTCTAAAGGGTATTTTGCATAGCATAAAACAAGACAATCGCAAGCGATGAACTTCCTACGTCATGTTAGCTTAGTTCTCCTCAAACGATTCGACTAGTTTAGCTATTCATGCGTGCTAAAAGAGTGAACAAATGTAGAAATAGAACTTCCATTATCTAAATATAAAGATGAAGTACAAAATAATAATGCAAGTATATAATAAAGAGCCTGGTAGCAATCTCTTGCTGCCCAGGCTTTTACACTATTTTCTACTCGTGCTCAAAAGATAATCTAGCTCTCACGAGAGTCGGCCTGCTCTCTACTTCTTCGCTTCAAGGATCTCTCTCGAGTTTCCCTGAGCGATCTCCGGTGCCACCACTCTTCTCTTGCTCCGCCTTAAAAATGAAAAGGAAAACTATGGACAAAGACGTGCGAACTGAAGTATGAAATCTCTAATTGCTGAAGTCATGAACTCGTTTTCTGAAGAATGCCCTTGGTATTTATAGAGCATCCATGGTGAAAGGTAGCTTCTCTCTCATGGTTGTACGATGGGACGACTTTAATTCATGACTGATGCGCTGAATAATTGTCACTGAAAAGCTGAATGTACTTGTGATCGTTATTAGTTGTCAACTTAATTTGGATTCGACTATCATCAGCTTTCTGTCCCATCGTGCTTAATTAGTCTTTCACCTAGGTGCGCCCACCATGTTGTGTTGACCAAGTTACGGCGATCCTTCTTGGTAAAATGTTTGCAAACACAATCATCGCAAAGCCTTGCGGTGAAGTTGCACTCGTCCAATGATTTCCTATGATCGCAATTCTTGCATTGCATCAACACATATTCTGTATAAAATACAAAAATCAACTGTTCTAATGCGATGAATGCATGCGACCGCAATATTATGAAATTGATGCTTAATGGACGCAAATTAACAAATTTCATCAACGCAAGCTAACATTGTTTAAGAACTTAGCACTATGATAACGGGAATTTTTGTCCGTTATCAGCTGTAAGGATTTTCTTGGGGCATGCCGGATTTTACAGACATTTTGTCAAGGATTTCTCAAAAATAGCACGATCGCTGAGTGCGTTGTTGAAAGTCGATAGAAAATTTAACTTTGGTGATAATTGCCACAACACATTCATGATTTTAAAGAACGCACTGACGACTACACCTGTATTGATCGTGCCAGATTGGACACTTCCCTTTGAAGTAATGTGCGATACGAGCGGGTATGCTATGGGAGCAGTGCTAGCACAGAAGAGAAAAACAATGCTGCATCCCATCGTATATGCAAGTAAGACTTTAAACCCTACTCAGACTAACTACACCACCACAGAAAAAGAGCTGCTTGGTGTAATATTTGTGTTGGAGAAATTTAGAGCATATTTGCTGGGAATGAAAGTACTCATCCATACTGACCACTCACCAATAAAATATCTGATGACAAAGAAGGACGCGAAGCCAAGGTTGATTAGATGGGTTCTCCTCCTCTAGGAATTCGATAAGGAAATAATTGATTGCAAGGGGACGGAGAACCAAGTTGCGGATCATTTATCTAGATTGGAAAATCTTGAGGTTGACCGCAATGAGTCAGAGGTGAGTGCAGTGTTCCTAGACGAGCAACTAATTCATATTGAAGAATTGCCATGGTATGCAGACGTGGTAAATTATCTGGTTTGCGAGCAATTTCCCAAAGATTATACCGACCACCAAAAGAAGAGGCTCAAACATGAATGCAAATATTATTATTGGGATGAGCCAAATCTGTATAAGAGTAGGTCAGACCAGATTATGCAACTGTGTGTACCGGATACTGCTCATCAACGCATATTATCGCAATGTCATGATTCACCATACGGTGGAGACTTTGGAGGGCAGCGCACTGCAGCGAAAGTCTTACCAAGTGGGTACTATTGGCCAACAATATTTAAGAATGCCAGAGACTATGTGATGAAGTGTGACCGGTGCCAATGCATGGGTAACATTTCAAGGAAACATGCAATACCCATGAACATCATTCTCGAACTGGAGTTGTTCGACGTCTGGGGCATTGATTTCATGGGACCATTCCCACCTTCGAATGGTCACAAGTATATTCTGTTAGCCGTCGACTACGTGTCCAAGTGGGTAGAAGCAATAGCATGCACTGCAAGTGTTGCGGCAGTAGTCTCCAAAATCCTAAAGAAAAATATTTTCACACGTTTTGGCACTCCCCGTGCCATAATAGTGATGAAAGCTCCCACTTTGTCAATTACTCTGTCAAAAATTTGCTGCTGAAATATAGTATCCTCTACAAAGTGGCCACTGCATACCATTCACAGACGAATGGTCAGGCTGAAGTATCCAACTGAGAAATTAAGTTGATATTGGAGAAGGTGGTAAAGCCTTCGCAAAAAGATTGGGTAGCAAAGTTGGACGACACGCTGTGGGCATATCGGATTTTCTATAAAACACTGATAGACATGTCTCCGTATGCGTTGGTATTCAGTAAACATGTCATTTGCCATTGGAGCTGGAGCACAAAGCGTTGTGGGCGGTGAAGAAGCTAAACTTTGATTTAAAAGCAGTAGGGGAAGCAAGAAAACTACAACTGGTCGAGCTTGATGAGTGGAGAACGCAAGCTTATGAAAATGCCAAAATATACAAAGAATGAGCAAAACGTTGGCATGACTNATGCGTTGGTATTCAGTAAACATGTCATTTGCCATTGGAGCTGGAGCACAAAGCGTTGTGGGCGGTGAAGAAGCTAAACTTTGATTTAAAAGCAGCAGGGGAAGCAAGAAAGCTACAACTGGTCGAGCTTGATGAGTGGAGAACGCAAGCTTATGAAAATGCCAAAATATACAAAGAATGAGCAAAACGTTGGCATGACTGTCGGCTATGCGGCAAAGATCTCCATGTCAGACAAAAGGTCTTACTTTTCAATTCACGGTTACGACTCTTTCCCAGCAAGTTAAAGTCGCACTGGTCTGGACCCTTTATAATTAAAGAAATATTCCCACATGGTGCGGTTGAGCTGATTATTGAGGAATGGACTCGTACATTTAAGTTAACGGGCAAAGAGTCAAGTTATATTGCGGGGGTGATTTTCATTGAGAAAAGACCTCCGTAGACCTGAGTAATCTAGAATGAAGGAAAATGGAATGGCCCCTGCGCTGGCATATAACAGAAAATCATCTGGGGCGTAAGTCTTCTGGAATATCCTTTTGCTTACTTACGATTCATGAACTCTCACTACTATGATGTTTCAATTATCAGTTATCTAGCTTCATTTTACATCTTTATAAAAAAAAAAAATGTGTTAACTCCATTTTTTTTATTAATTGACCGTCTCAATGTTTTTCTGTGCAAACGATCGAGGTAAACGATTTCGGAGGCACTACACGAAGATGCAACTACTTTATTTCGTCACCGCAGTCCAAAAAAAGTAGATCGCCGATAAGTAGGATGCGTCAATAAATAATGCGGGCGACAACGCAAATTTGAGGGTTGTATTTTTCCTTGACTTTTTTCCAAATTCTGCACTATCGCATCACATTTTTATTTTGAAAATTTTATCACCGCATCCTCTTTGGTTACCATAATCATTTAACATTGATCAATTTAGTAAGTCACTGCATGCTTTCTCTTTGCCAATTATGATTTCAATGATGAAACACATGCTTCTATTTTTTCGTATACACTAGAGTCAAATTAATTTTAGGATAGTCACCTCATGAAATATTTCTAGAAGTTAGTGGTTTGCTAGCTTTCTTTCAAACTCACCCTTTACCAAAGTTCCTAAGAACTTGGCATGACTTCTTTCACTCTTTTGGCAATGAGGATATTGCTGCATTTTAAATTTGGGGGTGAGGTATTTATTTTCGACCTTGCTATTTTTAGCTCTATAAAAAAAAATCATAACGTTGCGATCGGATCCTACTCATAGTTGGATGTCCGCATGACACACGTGGGGGCAAGCCAAAACGAAGGTAGGAATCATGATCAACGCATAAATAAATGACCGTAACTCCACTGCCAAGTAGGTAAGAGTTTAGTCTCAGAATGAGTGCCTTGCTCATAGTTGGATGTCCGCATGACACACGTAGGGCAGGGCCAAAACGAAGTTGAGGCACATGGAACGAAGTCGAGGCACATGGATCAGCGCAAGGTCAGAGAGAAAAAATAATAATGCTTAAAATACGCAAGGATAAAAATCATTTAACACCCTAGTGAAA
>NC_052358.1:57588759-57591452 GCF_009727055.1 Benincasa hispida
GTTGAGAAGCACTTAGCTAGCATAACTGGGGATCTTCATTCTAGGCGATTATCTTGTATTATGTATGCGTCATTCGTCCATTAAAGATACTCGGGAGGGTAGTCCGAGGATAGAATCTAGGCTTGGAAAAGTCAGGTTAGAATCTAGGCTCGAGAAAGTCAAATTAGAACTCATAATCAAGAGATAGAAGCTTAGGAATAAGCACTGTTCGCTATTAATGCATCGCATGCATCCTAGATATAGGTTATGATTGTATGCGGTCACCTTGTCTTTGTGTGCATCTTGCATCATCGCATAGGCAAAAAGTATAGACCTGGGAATAAGCTCTATGGACATTACCGCATTCATCGCATGCGTCCTAGAACTAAGAGCAACGCATTTGCATTGGAAAATGATTTGCTGTCGCATAAGTGTAGCATGATCGCATAGTTTGAACGCATTCCCGAAAGCGCCAGCTAAAAACCTTCTCACCCGTTCCTCCGCATACTCAGTGTATCTACCACATAATCAATCTTTTCTCAAATTCGCCGCATATTTTTATTCCACAAACAACAACCCAAAACAACTCTTTGATTTATTGGTTACCGCAAATCCTTCTTAAAAATTATCACTGTATACCCTTTTCCCTAGTCTCTTAGTTCAACCCTGGACATACCAGGAAACTCAGTGGGATTTATACTTGGATTCTGCTGAGAAAACTTGTTGCTCAACGCATTTCCATCACCGTAATTCATATCATAATTTCACCACATAAAATAACTCATTAACGACATTATATAACGAGGCTATAACACTTCGTGGTCCGGTTTTATATAAACTTCTTTGTATAGGACACTCTTGCTCGTATGTCTCCGCATGAATGATCAAGATTAGACCATCTATAACAAGTCACAACACTTGTAACTATTCTACAAAGCGAGACGCATCCGTAGCGTTACCAGGTTAAGCCTTCCCTCCTATATCAATATACTATAGATCATTTTGGTTATCACTTAAGACATGATCCACCTGTATGTCTCCATATACATGCTTAAGTTACAGTGACAACTAGGGATCTTAGTTTATTGGTTTGTGGTAAAGAAATTAAAACATCCAATGTTTCATAGACAATAGTGAAGAAAAATATCATATATTATTACATCACAAACATTTGTTCAATACAATGTTTACAAACCATAGAACTCAACGAGAGTTTAAGGCATCAACTGCCTCAACGTATTTCGAGTTTTGAAGAATTCGCTGATTGCCGCACCCGTACTAATTGCACCTGATTGGACATTGCCCTTTGAAAAAATGTGCGATGCACGTGGGTATGCGATGGGAGCAGCTTTGGCACAAAAGAGAAAAAAAAATCTTGCATCCCATCGCATATGTGAGTAAAACATTAAATCCTGCTCAGACGAATTACACCACCACAGAGAAAGAGCTTCTTGCGGTAATTTTTGCGTTGGAAAAATTTTGGGTATATCTGTTGGGAACAAAGGTATTCATCCATACTGATCACTCGGCGATCAAGTACTTAATGACAAAGAAGGTTGTAAAGCCGAGGTTGATCAGATGGGTTCTTCTCCTTCAAGAATTTGACATAGAATTAATTGACCAGACGGAGACAAAGAACCAAGTTACGGATCATTTGTCTAGACTGGAAAATCCTAAGGTTGACCACAATGAGTCTGAGGTGAGTGCGGTGTTCCCGGATGAGTAGCTGTTCCATATTGAAGATGTATGCAGACATAGTCAGTTATCTGGTTTGTGAGCAATTTCCTGAAGATTACACCTATCACCAACAGAGGAAGCTCAAACATGAATGCAGATATTATTATTGGGATGAGCCGAATCTATATAAAAGAGGGGCAGACCAGATTTTACGACTATGCATACAAAATGCTGCTCAACAACGCATATTATCGCAATGTCACGACTTACCATATGGTGGGCACTTTGGAGGACAGCGCACCGAAGCTAAGGTTTTACATAGTGGATTCTTCTGTCCTACATTGTTTAAAGATACAGTTGACTACGTCATGAAGTGCGATCGGTGCCAACGCACAGGTAACATTTCATGGAAACATGCCATGCCGATGAACACTATCTTGGAGCTTGAATTGTTCGACGTATGGGGTATTGATTTCATGGCACCATCCCCTCCCTTGAATGGTAAACATTACATTTTATTAGTCGTCGATTATGTCTCCAAGTGGGTAGAGGCAGTGGCATGCGCTACAAGTGATGCGGCGGTAGTCTTCTAGTTCCTGAAGAAACATATTTTCACTCGTTTTGGCACTCCCCATGCCATCATAAATGATGAAGGGTCCCACTTTGTCAACCATAATATCAAGGAACTGCTGCGCAAATAAAACATTCTCCACAAAGTGGCCACCGCATACCATCCGCAGACGAATGGTCAGGTCGTGTTGTCCAAACGAGAAATTAAGCTGATACTTGAGAAGGTAGTAAGGCCTTCGCGAAAAGATTGGACAACAAAGCTTGACAATGCGTTGTAGGCATATCGGACTGCATTTAAAACACCAATAGGTATGTCCCCATATGCGTTGGTATCTGGTAAGGCATGTCATTTGCCTTTGGAGCTGGAATATAAGGCACTGTGGGCGGTAAAGAAGTTGAACTTTGATTTGAAGAAAGCAGGAGAAGCGCGAAAAATGCAACTGGTCGAGCTAGAAAAATGGAGGATT